>NC_046665.1:111371340-111374850 GCF_010883055.1 Belonocnema kinseyi | reverse complement strand
TATAGAGCTCCAAGGAGATTATGTTGAAAAATAAAAAAAAATTCACCCAAAAAAAATTGTTTTTATACTTCATTCTAAGGACTTATTGAACTACCCTCGTACCATCCCGACTTTTAGTTACTTCTATGCCTAAAAAACTGATTTTATTATTCTTTTCTATTTCATGGTTAAATTGAAGTTTTGGATGAAAACTGTTTAAAGCATTGACCACCATCTTCAACTATGCTAAAGGAACACAAAAATATATCAACATACCGAAAGTCACAAGGCAAAGCAAAATATAACTTCTTGAAGGCAAAAGCCATCCCTTTTGATCAATTCTTTTTGACACAATCGAGTACAAGTTTTATATTTTCCCATCTATTTAAAATTTCCCTCTCAAGGAATTCAAGGGGTATACTCGGGACAATTGCAAAAACATCAAAAGAAATAATTACATAGTCATTCGAACCATTTTTTGGATAATATTATTTTGAAATTTCCAGCTACTTTTAATATTATTTTTTGAAGTTTTGATAGACTCTTTGAGAATTAAACTACAATTTTATTCCAGAAATTTACTTGAAGTATTAATAGTTGAAATAACTATTCTTAAAGTATAGCTAGCTTTGTGAATCTTTCTCAGACCATAATAACTGGCAATCAGAATTGATAAAAATTATAGGAGGGTTTCTTTTGAGAAAAAATTTTCGTTATCAGGGAACCTTTAGAAATTTTAGATCAACATTACTAATGTGCAAATAATTTTTATCAACAAGGCTCTTAGATAAGTGTACTATCGTATTTTGAAAATCTTGCTGATCTAATATCGGCATTTTGTGTTTTTCTATTGATTGATTTATTAATTATTATTATTTATTATTAACATAAAAATATTGAAAATACTCGAATTGAATGTTAAAATTTATCAATTGCGGTAGACTTCTTCTACCGTCAACTTGAATCCATCCTTGTAATAACTAATGGCTTACACTAGGTGAAATAATCACTACTTGAGTCCCCAAATCTAATCCTTTCATTAAACTAAGTCCATTGATAATCAAAACTCTTGCAGCTTGATCCAGATTCCCATGGTCAAGATTGTGGAAATGCTTCTATCGTGCGAAATTAATGTTTCTGAATTCATCTAGTATAGGGACAGAAAATCCTGACAATTGGGAAAAAGTAGGTCTATCTCAGTGAAAAAAATCGCACTGAGTTGGGAGCGGTCTGGCAATGAAAACCTTTACCATTTATTTTGTACTACTATTACCTCACGAGACTTTAGCAAAGCTAATTGAGGTCCAAAATTATATAATTATAATTATACCACGATTCTTAATATTTTTTAATTTTCAAAGTTGGAATTCATTAAAAAATAGACATGTAATCCGTTTGAATTTTTTCCATTTTTTCCGGACAGTTTTGCGAACATACGAACAGCTGAAAGTTAACATTGAAAATTTAGGCTTGGTCAAAAGTCAGTTTCTTCATGTTTGTTGCTCTTACAACAACAACAATAAAATCGTTCACCGATATACAAAAAGCGTTATTTAACAAATAGAAAGATTTCGAATCAGCTTTGCTGAATGCGAACTCAGTGAAATTTTTTTTACTGATATAAAGACCTTCTGCCACGAGATTGGCGAATCAATTGAGAACACACCAGAATTTTCCACATTTCACTGGATGCTTCTCTAGTTTAATAAAGACAGGAGATTAGAGCATTCAAATGAATTTCATATCAGTAATTTAATTTCGGTCAACCACTGTTAGTTATTTTCCGTTTCAAATCACTACTTGTGCTTTTCAACCTTTTTTTAACACACTTATTGACTCTAACTCCAGACACCGATATTTATTAAAAAATGAATCTTCTTGTTTGCAAAGGAATTATTTTAGTCAAAAGTTCATATCAAGTAGGAAGTTTCAAGCGTTTTCATAGAGAGAACCTCGTTTCTTAAATTTTTTTAGAATTATTACAGTGGAGCGTATTTTCCGTTTACGAAATTATTTTCTTTATGAAATTTCCTGTTAAAAAGTTTGAAATCGCAAACGTTTATGGCCATTCTCTGTCCCGTTTGACAAGATTATATTTCTCGCTATTGATTACACTACTTCACTAAAATTCCATGTATCAAAATTAGAATTCTAATTCTTTACCAAAATCTACTGTCCCATTATTTAAAATTATAATTGTTTTCAAACTTATCTGCTATATCATCAGATATTGTACCTTACCGACAGTAGATCAACCCTCTAAACCATGAAGGCAGAAAATTTACACAATTGATTTCAAATCGTAGATTTCAAATTATTTATGTCTTACGGTCCAATCGTAAATCGAAAAAATAAATAAATAAAACGTCAGGAAGTTTTGAAAGGAGTTTTTTCTATTAAATAAATATCTGAGTTTCGAAGAACATGTTTTTTTGACTCATATTTATTTTTTCGATTTACGATTGGACCGTAAGACATAAATAATTTGAAATCTACGATTTGAAATCAATAAATATCAACGGTCGAAAAAAGGATTGATTTGTTTCATCAAATCATTTTACAATTTACACAATATCGATTTACTTAAGAATCTCCAATTACAGAAAATGCTTAACGTCTTAATAAGACTAAATGGAAAATAATATTTTCAAATTAAAATTATTTCTTGAAAAAAAGATCCTACTCCATTTTCACTCAATTGGGAATCGAACCACAAAACTTCTGACCGGAAATCTGAAGTTTTGTGGTTCGATTCCCCATGGAGTTAAGATGCAGTAGGATCTTTTTTTCAAGAAATAATTTTAATTATAATTGTTCACGTAAATTCCTATTGAGAAACTCACAATTATGTTTCCTTACTGAGATTCTACGTCCAAACTCAGATTTATAAATCTTTTAGATTATAAGGGCAAATAAAGGTCAGTACAAAAGGCGACTCTAATTATGATTTATGTTCCGCGCATCACCAAACGATGAAACGCTATGCACTCAAGATTTTCCTACATATAAAAACTCGTAACCTTCATTAGTAGGACATGGAGGCGAAATCTTACATGGTGAATTTAATCACGTTGTTTATTCTATGGCGACATCTTTTTTTAACGTATGAAATTACCCGAAATAAAAAAGTAGGTTTCTACTTTTATCGATCGCCGATAATTATTTGCGTTTCTGTCTTTATTTTCACTTTCAATAACAGCTGTTATTTTTAATGAAGTATTATTATGTATTAATATTTAAATTTCTTTCTCATAATTCTTCAATCTTTACATTAAATTACTGAAGATACTTTTCACCAGAATGTGGTTCATTCAATTTTAGAGGAATAATAATTTAAAGTTAATGTTAAAATCTAATTTTTTTAAATAATATTAAAGAATATCAAATTAATAGATATATTTTGAAATCATTAAGTTTAATAATACGATGATACAAATGACAATGAAAAATGTTATTTGAATATAAAGTTATCATAAACTAAATTAGAATTAAATAAATTTATTATTTTCATGTTCGAATTATATTAATGAT
>NC_046665.1:111368255-111371240 GCF_010883055.1 Belonocnema kinseyi | reverse complement strand
TAAATTTTACAAAAGTGAGACATTAAATTATAATTAAAATTTTTATTAAAACATAAAGTTATCATAAACTAAGTTACAATTAAATAAATTTATTATATTAATGTTTTAATTGTGCTAATGATTTAATGTTAAAGAAGCTGTTATTTTTAGATTAAAATTAAATAATAGCATTTTTTTATTTTTACTTTATCTAATCAAAATTTCTTAACTATTTAATATTGGAGCTATATTAATTCTAATTTTTACATAATTGAGTCATTGATGCAAGTTTTTTTGCACATTTTAGTTATAATAATAATAATATTTTCATGATTTATATATTTGCAAATTATAAAGCGTAATAATATTATTTTGTACATGCTTATAATTTTTATAATAATATTATATTCATATTTCGTATTTTAAAATTATTTACAAATTTTAAATTAAATATAATTTCAAGAAATTTTAAATTTGTTTGTTCAATGTTACAGGAATAATTTTTTTAATTTTATCTTAAAATCTAATTTTTTAAATAATATAAAAGATTATCAAATTAATAGATTTATCGTGAAATCATTAAGTTTAATAATATTCTAATATAAATTAAAATTTATTTATAAAAAATAAAATATCAAAGTACATAAGGATTGGATTTAAATTGTTTAATATTCAGTAACATAAATATGTTATTTCCTCTCAGATTACGTAATTGAATATTGTCTATTACTTTCGTAATAAAAGTTTCTTTTTTTCTTTTAAATACTTTTATTACAATTATATAATTTTTATGGTGCTTCCGATATTGTGAAATGAGTGTATGTACACATATTTTTTTTTTTAACTTAGTTAGAAAGCTTATTAATAAATTAAATGTAGAGAAATGCAGTTTCAAATTTGAATGAGAATATAATGTAAAGATTATTTGAATTTTTTCATGAAAATAATTGTGTGATGCTTTTTATGTTTTGAAATGATTAATTAATTATCAACTGATAATTAATTAAGAATATGTAACAATGTTTTAATTTTTGCCCCTTAAATTAATATTAATTCACTAAAAAATGAAATTTTTGTAAATAAAATTTAAAATCAGTGAAATAAATTATTTGAGGCTTTCTATACTGTGAACCATTTAATTCATTATTAGCTAATAATGTTCTTCACACTTTTAGGTTTTAGTTTAAGATTAAATAAAGGTTCTAATTTAAAAAAATATATAAAGCTAAATTTATTTCAATGTTTTATAACAGAATTATATTTTAATCATTTTTTCTTTTGTAAAATGGTCAATAGATTATTAGCTAATTTACGTTTTCTGATTATTAAAGTAAATGAAGATTATAACTTAGTTCCTGAAATTGAAGTAACATAATTTAATTATTGACTTAAAGGTGCTATAATCGAATATTAAATATAATTTGAATATTTAAAGTTAATTTATATTTGAAATTATATTATGTCAATTAGATCATTTTTCAAATAATTCTGATTTAATATTAGAATTATTTTTTGAAAAAAAGATCCTACTCCATCTTCACTCCATTGGGGGGAAAAAATGTGAAAATTTGAAAATAATTCTGATGTACTGGAATGTGTATTTGCATTCGATTTTTTATATCATATGGAAATAGGTTTGATTTTTTCTGAAATTAGTATCAAAAGTTACGAATAAAACAAATTTGCAGAAATGAATGTGATATTAAAAGAAAATGTAGAGTAGAAATTATTTCTATGTTTGAATGAACATGATTGTTTATGCTTTTTATTTTATGATTTATGAAAAAATCAAATAATTGTTAGATGACTAATTTTTTCACAACATCGAACTAGATAAAGATTCAATTATCACTTTTTTTTCAAATTAGGTATTTTATGTTGTGCAATAAAAGTTCAACAATAAAAGCTACTTAATAATTTCGAAAGATTTCGAGATTTCATTTCTTTAAACCGTTATGGGAAAATTTTAAGCAGTTAATATTTCATTTTGAAATAATAATTTTAAATTTAAAAGATTTAAAAATTGTTTAAAAAAAAATGAAAGACTTTAAGACAATCAATTCCATTTTCCAGGATTTAATTTAAATTGAGGTAAACTTCATTTTCTAGGGCGTCAAGAGAAGGAAAAATATATAGTTTAGATTCATGGAAACATTTCAAACAATTTTTTACTAATGAGTTCTAAGAGCTCATTACAATATATTACAAAACGTTTCAAATTATTTCATAAAATTAAAAAAAAGGGTTTGAAAGTTTTTAAAGCAACATCGTGCCACAATTTCCTCGTTTTTTTTCAAATTTCCACGTTTCGAGGCCTTTTGAATCCGAAAAACAGGTTTTTACGAATGTGTCTGTCTCTCTTCCTGTGTGTGTGTGTATCTGTTTGTAGATTTTTAGTTTGTCACCACGATAACTTTCTAAAGAATTGACAGATTGGGTTGGCCTTTGGTATACTATTTTAGTGTCCTAAAATAAAGGTCAAGTTCGTTAACCAACCATTTTTGGTCAAAATTCAAAAAGTGAGCGTATTTTGAAAATTTTTGAGACCACTTTTTTTCAAAATTCAAATATTGTCTCTACGGATATTCACAGTGTTTATTCAAACGAACAATTTATCCTAATGACTTTTTTCTATAAAACCAAAATTTAGCAGAGTTAAAGCATTTACAAAATTTCAAAAAATACTTGAAAATCAACCTTTTTAGCCAAATAACGCACGGTATGCAAAAAAGTCAAAAAAAAAGAAAAATATTTCTTTTCTAATGCCCTACAAGACTGTTTCAAAAACTTTTTGATTTTTTTTTTAAATCGAAAATTCAAATTTTGACAGCATAAAAAAATAATGAAAAATCAAAAATTACATTTTGCGGTTAAACTGTGTGTGTGGGTTTTCAAAAAATGTACTTTTTTTTTAATGTTCTCCTATTTTTCACGATTCGAAAAAAACAGAATTACCGAAACATTATTCATGACAAGTTAATTAATTCGAACATTCTCATCAAGAGA
>NC_046665.1:111305747-111368245 GCF_010883055.1 Belonocnema kinseyi | reverse complement strand
ATGTCCACCTTTTGAGACCCCCTGAATCCGAAAAACAGGTTTTTACCATTGTGTCTGCCCGTCCGCCCGTGAATGGTTTTTTTTGTCGTTAGGATAAATTGTTTGTCTTTTCGAATACTATAAACATCCGTAGAGAAAAATTTTGAATTATGAAAAAAAGTGGTCTCAAAAATATTCAAAATCTGCTCAACATTTTGAATATTTTTGAGACCACTTTTTTCAAAATTCGAAATTTTTCTCTACGGATATTTATCGTATTCGAAAAAACAAACAATTTATCCTAATGACTTTTTTTGATGAAAGCAAAATTGACCACAGTTATAGCATTTACGAAATTCCAAAAAACACAGCAAAATGATGGTTTTAAGCCAAATAACGCATATTGGGACGAAAAATGACATGTTTTGTTCAGAATAACGTACAGCGCACTAACCTTAATCGATTTCGACAAAAAAATTTGGAAAAAAGCTAATAAGATTTCTAAGTGATTTTTGAATTGAATTTTCAATTTTTTTATAAATAAGCAAATATGATGAAAAAATGACCTTTTTTCTATTTAACATTCCCGGTGTTCGTCAATAACAGGGAAATAGTTGAAATAGCTTAAGTTACATGAAATAGCATTAATTAAAGATTTCCAATCTTGGACAATATCCAAAAAAGAATTTGTTATCAACAAATTATTTGTTGAAAACGTTTTTTCTACGATTTTTCATTAATACTTGTTTTTACATTCTCATTATTTATGATTGAGAAAGTAGTAGAATTGTTGGAAATTTGACATCACACTTTTTCAACGAATCTCCACGTTTCGAGACCCTCTGAATCCAAAAATCAGATTTTTACGATGGCGTCTGTCTGTCAGTCTGTCCTTCCGGACGTCCGTCCGTAAACACGATGAGTTTTGACTTTTATGACTTTTTTCGATCAAAAGAAAATTATTAGAGTTATAGCGTTTTCAAAATTTTTTTGATCAACCAAAAATCAAAATTTTAAGCCAAAAAGCGCACGATATGAAAAAAGTCAAATGAAGACAAAAATTTCTTTTTGAAAGCCCTATAAGATTATCAAAACATATTTTTGGATTTTTTTCAAAAATCGAAAATTCAAATTTTGATTTCACAAAAAATAGTGAAAAATAAAAAATTCCTTTTGGTGAACAAACTATGTAGGATACGAAAAAAAATGAATGAACAAAAATTGTTCTCCCAAAAAAGATCTACAATTTCGTTAAGAAACACTTTTTTATAGGACGTGTACTTTTTGTTACGAAAGTTACGAGAAAACAAAATTCAACAAAACCTGTTTACAAATGTCTGTCAGAAATCGAGCGCTCTGCGCGAGTGTTAGGATTAAAATGTGTACCTCAAAGGCTACAGAGCTTTGAGAAACTTAATCTTTGACTATACTTAATTAAGTAGACAATTCAGAATATAAAGACGCATATAAATACTGCCATCTAAAAGAGATCTTTTTGGTCAAGTTTTTTTCAAGCATTCCAAATGTAAAAAATAAATATCCGAGCGCGAAACCCGAGGTAACCCATTATCGAGCGCCGTAGGCGCACTCAAACTTGCAAGCCGCGTGCGCAGCGCGTCAATAACCTCAAAAATGACGAAAAATCATGCACTGAGGCAAATAAATTTCAAAATAATGCCGGTGATGCAAATTTTCACTTCAAAAACATGACGACAATTGTGATGGATCAACCCTTGCCTGATATCAACTTATTTAACATAACTTTACCCAACAGAACCTGACCTCACCTAACCTGAATTAACAGAAATTTATTGAACTACACGTAAAGCTCTGGAAGCATGTTTTCCCAGTAGCAAATGTGTGCTACATCGAATGGGTCAACTCGAGCCTAACCTAGAAATAAATCTAACCTAGTCTAACCTAACCTAACCTCACGAAACACAATCAAACTGATTGTGTCGTCCCGTTGTGTTTGCGGTACCGTTTGAATCAGCTTGGACTTAACCTGCAAAGAGATCAAATCTATCCTAACTTAAAAAAATTTAACCTAACCTAACCTAACTTAACTTCACGTAACACAATTAAACTCATTGTGTTGTCCCGTTGTGTTTGCGGTACTGTTTCATTCAGCTTCAGCTTAACCTACATAGAGGTGTTACCTATCCTAACCTAACAAAACCTGACCCAACCTAACCTAGCCGAATGAAATTCAACCACACGTGTAGCTGTGTAAGCGTACGGTTCTCAGTCTTAAATGTGTGCTATATTTAATAGGCTAACTCGATCTTAACCTACAAATGAATCTAACTTAACAGAACCTAACGAAATTTTGCTTAACGCGACACAACTTAACTTGAGCATTCCCGTTGTAACACAGTAAAATTCATTTCATTGTACTACAGGTGGTTAAAAATTTAGACGCACATTACTCATTTGAAGAAACTTAGAACTACAAGTAGAATTGACCCCATTTCAATTAACCTGACAATGTTTGTATCAATTAAAATGTAGAACTGTAACTTAAACATGCAAATGAATAAGAGTTTTATTCAAAAAACTTTTCTCTTTGCTTTTCTTAAACTTAAGGGATATATTTATACTATCTTTCGTGTTTAAATTTTATCTTGCTTCTTATCGTAATTAAATTGATTTATAGACCTACTTCAGTCTATTGTCTGCCTGCTATAACGTAATACACTTTGTACCTGTGTCTGCCATGACGGCATGAACGCCGTTTACCCAGGGACTCAGCCAATGTGGATCCGTTGCCCACCGTTACCACGTGGAGGTGCCCTGGTTACAGACAAAGGCGAATAATGCTGGCAACAAGCGGTTACGAAACTCCAGACATTTACTGACATTAATGTCAAAATATGAAAGTACGCAAGAACAAGGTTGCCAGCGTAATCGGTTAGGTTAGGTCCGGTTTTGTTAGGTTAGGATAGGTTAAACCTCTATGTAGTTTAAGCCGAAGCTGAATGAAACGGTGCCGCAACCACAACGGGACAACACAATCAGTTTAATTGTGTTTCGTGAGGTTAGGTTTGGTTAGGTTAGGCTAGGTTAGATTTATTTCTAGGTCAGGCTCGAGTTAACCCATTCGATGTAGCACACATTTGCTACTAGAAAAATATGCTTCCAGAGCTTTACGTGTAGTTCAATACATTTCTGTTAATTCAGGTTAGGTGAGGTCAGGTTCTGTTGGGTAAAGTTATGTTAAATAAATTGATATCAGGAAAAAGTTGATCCTTCACAGTTTTCGACATGTTTTTGAAGTGAAAATTTGCATCACTGACATTCTTTTGAAATTTATTTGCCTCAGTGCATGATTTTTCGTCATTTTTTGAGGTTATGGCTCAACCATGATGTAATGGGTGATTTTTGATACCGAATTTGAATTCAGCGCCCCAAAATCCATAGGAATACGTGTGTCTTGTTACCAGATCCGCTCACTTTTTTTTGTGGGACTGTGTTATCAATTTCATTGAACGGTATCCAGAGTTGGTACCTTGACGCATTTTGGAAAGGAAAATATTCGCTTACTCTTGTTAATTATGAAGACGGGTCAAGAATGTGAATACTCGTGTGTGGTTAAACAGAGACTGACTTTATTTTGGTTTCTCAAGTTAGCATACAATGCTTAAGGTCTATTTACAAGACTCCTTATCTATAACATCTCCTTTTTTAAATCAAAAATATATAGGCTTAACTTAAATTAAGTCTATCAAGAGGTTTTGCAATTCAACCGGAGCTTGTCACAGTTTGGATTTTTGCGGAAGTTACTAACCTATCATAGAACTCATCTCTTTCAGAATTCAGCATTTCGCTGCACGCATCGTTAAATGACTCTAATTCCTCTAAGTAATGTTTGAAAGGTTTGCCGATATAATTCTCCTCATCTACTACTTTCTTATTTTCTATTGCATCTTCTCTCCCTTTCTTGGTGAATGGTTTTGAGGAATCTACAGTTTCGAATTAGAATTGATCCATTATCAAGTTTAACTTCATATACCCTATTTCTTATTTCCTCTAAAATAATTCCTGAAGTCCACTTCAGCTATGCTTGGTACTGTCGTTCTTAATTATCTTGACAATAAAACTTCCGCGGGTGAGACGTTTTTAAAAACTGGTGTACGACTGGTCTGGTGTACTAGGTCTGTTCAAAAAATACGCGAACTGTTTGAATTTCGAAGCTCTAGTTGGTTTCAGGAAAATTCGCTTGCTGTCGCTAAGTTCGTACAGATCAGCTGTTTAAAACGCTGTATTTCAGTCGCAGATATCTTCATTTGTTGATAAGCTACCCGGTTTTAAGTAAAGAGTATTTTTGTTTGTTTGTCGGATTGTATAATGGACAACCTGAAAGAGCAACTTATTGCTATGAAATTTTGTGTGAAACTCGGGAGATCTGCAATTGAAACATTTGCCATGCTCAACACGGCCTACAGTGATGTTGCCATGAAGCATACCGCATGTTTCAAGTGGCATAAACGTTTCAAGGGTGGCCGACAGTCGATTGACGATGATGAGCGACCTGGGCGTCCTTTAACGTCAACTGACGACCCATAAGTTAACAAAATCAATACCCGAGGGCGCGACAAACGACGTCTGACCATTAAGGAGCTTGCCGAAGAGTGTGAGATATCAGTTCGATCTTGATACAAGATTTTGAACGAAAAATTGAAGATGCACCGCGTCACTGTGAAATTTGAGCCACGCCTGATGACCGACGACCAAAAAGCCAATCGCGTCCGGGTTTGTCAGGAAGTGCTTGATCGTTCAGATAAAGATGAGAACTATTTGTCACGAATTATAATTGGTGATGAATCATGGGTTTATGGTTATGACATTGAAACGAAGGTCCAATCATCCCAATGGGTGGGTCAAACGTCCCCAAGACCCAAGAAAGCTCGCCAAATTCGCTTGCAAAAGGCCAGAACAGTGGAGAAGTGACAACTGGTTTTTCCATCACGACAACCCTCCAGATCACTAAGCACTCAGAACTCGTGAGTTTTTGGCCAAACGCTCGATTACTGTTCTTCCCTACCCTCCATACTCACTCGACCTTGTTCCTTGTGACTTTTTCTTGTTCCCCAAACTAAAAAACTCCTCAAAGGAAGAAGATTTCAGACGATTTCGGAGATTAAGGCAAATGCGCCAAGGAGCTAAAAGACATTAGCAAAAAAGCGTACCAGGACTGTTTCAACATTGGAAACACCGTTGGAATAAATGTGTGAGTTGGGGAGGAGAGTGTTTTGATGGAGACCCAGACATGTAACTGCAAAATAAAGCACAGTTTTTTTATGACCTCAATCAGCGTATTTTTTTAACAGACCTCGTACTTCTAAAGCCATTCTAAAGCCATTCCGTTTTGCTGAGCGTAGGTGGAATTCCATGACCTGCAAAGTTATATTTCATAATTTCAATTACTGTATTAGATGATGTGCTGTTAAGTTTATCAGCTTTTACATATTTTGAAAAATGATCTATCAACATCAGCTAGTTTTTACAGTTGAGGTAAAAGAAGTCGCAGCGTATCTCAGAGCCTGATGGGCCAGCAGTTCTAGTAAGGACTAAACAAATGGGTCTTACATTAACACTATTGTGAATTTTGTTGGAACATCTTTTTTTCGAAGAATGAACTATTATATTTTTCGCCGAAAATTTACCTTTGTGTTAAAAACTCAAATGTTTTAGTTTGAAATAAATAAGTCAATTTTAGATTTAAATTTGTTATTTTATTTGGTTTGAAAAAGATTCTACGTTAAAAATTTTGACAGATTAACATGCTGGTATTTGAATTTTAGTGGTTAGTAAGAATGAAAAGGAACAAGGTATTTAATTACTAAAATGAAGTCTGGCGGCAACCCTGGCGTAACTTAAAAGTTTAAATTCGAATCTTCTGCGAACAAGTTTTTAGAGGCCAAAGCCGCCCATTATGTGAGAAAAATGTCTCGATGTTTATAGGATGCGGCCTCTAATTTACCAGTTACTTTCCATCTAAGGTCGTTGGTACAAGTCTTTTAATCTTATTGTTTTAAAATTCTTTAAGATTGGTTTATCTTGACCTAAAGGAGCTTCCTCGATTTCTTCTCTGGTCAGCTCTTCAACATTGCGGTTGTACATATTTATTTTTACCCGTTTTTCATCGCCTTCTTTCAACAAATATATTCCAAGAAGGTATGTATTATTCCGCCCTAACATTGCAAAGATTTCCCCATTGGGCGTTGATAATACTGTGCGTAATTCGTTTGATATTGGCCTATAAACCTTAAATCTTTCTCTCGTTTGTATCAGACTATTGTTAGGAAAAACGTATCTTTGAATTTCAAATCGCCGGCTTGTATTTGTGTGTGGAATTAGCCAGATGGATCTGAGTTGTTCAATTGTAAGTCCACGCAAACTGAACGTAGGACGAATCGTAGGTGGAGACCTGGACCTGATACGAGGAGGAGGATCGGCAGGTGGAGAAGACCTGACCGCAGAACCCGAGTCATGTGGTAAGGCAAGAGAAAGAGACAAATCAAGAGAAGGTCCGCGGCGAGGAACACCAGGAGGAGATTCGTTATGAGATGAACGCTCGTACTGAAAGCTCAACTCTGCAACAAGAAGCAGAAGTTAAATTTTCCTTGTTTATTGTCTGGCGCAATATTTTTCTGTTCGGAAGAGAAAAGATTCCAGTCAAAAACTACGTCATACTTCCAGGGCAACCCGGTTTCTTTATGGTTTTTTCAGATGTGGAAATTATAAATTGAATAAAAATTTCGTATATTATGTCTGATAAAATAACAAAAAGAGATTTTATTTTACAATTAAGGCACGAAGCGCCATAACGAGTTGAAAATTAGGGATAAAAAATGATCACTAAGAAAAGTGGGTCTGGTCCTAAATTGTAATAATGATGAAACAAAAAAACAAAATGTTTACAAAAAAAACCTTTTTTATAATTATAAGAATTCAGGACCGCTTCCTTAGTTTCGGTAAGGCAGGAATCTGGTCACGTGACCCACTTATCACATGACCTTAAAGTATCTAAGTAAATACAGGATTCGCACTGTTTCCCATATTTCCCGCTGTTTTATTTTATAAGAATTCTTCTTTTCTCTCTTTACGTCAAAAATTATACTATTTGGTCAATGATTAATTTTTGCTTAGCTCTTCTTTAAGCTTGTAATAATTTTGGATCTTGCTATATTCATTTTAGTAAAAGTTTTTCCTGAGTAAGATTTCCCAGTCCCCTACTCATAATAACCAGTAAGATTTTATTAAATCGCCCCTCTCCTAAATCGTCTTACTTGATTTGTAGATAAACCTGTTGACGTGATCCATATCTGTACACGCACATATGGCACGAAACCGGTGTCAGCAAGGAAAATTATCAATTTAAAAAAATTTGATTTACCTTTATTCTAATGAATATATCTAAAATTACAGATCCATTATTTTATTATATTTACCAATAGAACTAAGGACGGCCACTGAATATAAGACTAGTGAAGAAACAGTTTTCATGTTTCCAAATCAGAGGAAAATATGATTAATGTATCATGAAGAATTAATACCCAAACTTAACTGATAAATGTTCTAGTTTATCATCATATTCATTTCAATTTTAATTTTAATATTATTTGTCAGATTATATTTGTTATATCATAAAGAGCAAGTGACAACGTTGATTTGATTATATATTTACATTTCATTAGCGTGATTTCCAAGGAAAAAATATGTTTTTTAAATCCGTTGAAACTGATACCACAATTTATATAATATTTTACGTTAAAGAGCAAACAATCGTTTAAATGTAAAATTTGTATAGATAGTCTACACTATAAATGTTTTTTAATTGCCTGCCATTTTCCTAACTGATGTAATTTGCAATAAAAAAGAGTTTTTTTTGTTAAAAATGATCAAATTCACCAAAAAAACATACATTTTTATCATATTTTTTGCAATTAAATTTATTATGAACGCCGCTTCTTACCAAATTTAAATTGGTTAGATTTTACGAAATGATGACTTATTTTTTCCGGGAAAAAATTCTTTACAAATCAGCTATTTCCAACTTTGAAAGTAAATTTTCCTATAGCTGAAATCGTTAAAACAACCTTTTTTTGAGAAAACGTTTTTAAAACAATTGTATTTTTAAATTATTTCGTTATTTTTAAAATTAAATACATTGGACTTGCAGAAAATGTTTTTCCGGAAAAAAGCCGTCATTTATTCTTGGTCTCTGAACCAATTTCGCAGTTTCTTTCTGATAAATTTTTGATTTCTAGGTCAGGTAGACACATTAAAAATATTTTCCCTTTCCTTGTTTCGACGTTTTTCTTCACATTCACCTTCATTACAATATTTCAAAGATTTGCAATTTTTACATTCTTATTCATGACTGTAATGCAATCATCTAAATTTTCAAACTTTGGTACGGCTTTATGTCTGTATTTCTGTATATCTGTGTGTCTGTATGTTTGTGCTCCTGCCTGTATGTATGTATGTATGTTTGTATGTATGTATGTATGTCTCTATGCAGGTTACCTGAATGTTGTAGCCACGCTGACTTTTGAAGGATTGGTTTGTTTGAAGAATTTGTGTTTTAAAGGATTGGTTCGAAGGATTTGTTCAATGGGATTTGTTCGCATGAAAATTTTTAATTATACCAAAATTCAGCAAATTAGATCATTTTCAGAAATATGCAATTTTTTTAGTGATCCGTAAGTATAAAGCGTTCTTTTTAGTAGATTTTAACCAGATTTACAGATTATCTTGATGACATTTTTTCATTGGACACATAATAAAAATGCACTAGGATAATTAATTAGCGTAGAATATTCTTAGAACTGAAGTTTGAAAGATTGGAATCAAAGCCTACGGCTTTCATGTCTTTATTTAGTACCTTAAAATAGAAATAATTTTATTCACATGTTGTTCAAATTCATAGCTACTTTTTGTACGCTATTTAATTTTTTCTGTACCGTTTTATTTTTCAAAAAGAACTGACTCTATAACTTGATTAACGAGCGCAAAGCGCGAGTGTCGCGAAGAGCATGTAATCATCGAATGATCTACTTTGAGAACGTTCTCTAAAAACAAATGGAAAAAAGTAGAGTTATTACCAACTTCTGTTGCTGACCAGGCCCATACCAGACTGTCTGGATTCCAATCTTGGCCCTTAGCAGACGATCTGGCCAGGGCCTGACCAAAAGTGTAATTTTTTTTCTGGCTAGCACTAGGCCAGACCGTCTAGTTAGCCGCTATGTATGGGCTGGTCAGTCACTAGTTATGAGCTGATCAGGCGCGAGTTATTAACTGGCTGACAGTTTGTGATACTTGATCGTAAAAAATCTGAACTTGGTACATTTGTACTCACATTTCCTATCTTATTTATTTACGAGGTTACTAAATTCATATGATTTATTTTGAAAACGTCGAATTGAATGGGATTACAAATATCTGAATGCATTTAAAGATCTAAAAAAAAGCAATTAGCAGCACATGAGTTTTGGTACATTACAACCTAGTCTTGCCATTCTTTGTAGCATGCAATGCCTTCGCTCTAGGAATAGTTGATGTATAATCAAATGTCGTCGATGGGGTAGAAACCCCTATAGCGTTTACACCAAGAACATTGGTAGAATCAGAAACGGTGTGGAACCCAAAGATCGGGAATCGGGAGCAATTATTTTCGGAGTCGCACCAGTTTACTTTTGTTGAACATTGCAGCTCAATTCTTAAGGGCTAACCTAAAACTGAAGTATCAGGTTATGTTGTTCTTATGTATACTCTCTACGATGCCTGTGATTGGCCAGTGTTTTTGAGGTGACGGTTGTTTTGCCAAATAAAATTTTAGATCCGGTTTTGATATGATACTCAGCTAGTTCTGATTGCGTGAAATGTTTTAGCCTGACTTTACTTGTATGTTCCTTTTGACTTTGGCTTACCGCTCTCTAGATTTCTCCAATATAGACTTTGGCACAAGAAGAAGAGATTTTATATATTGCGGTATCACTAATAGATGCATTTTGGTCTTTAGGCTTGTTAAGAAGTTTTCCTATTACCGCAGGTGGTTTACATATGGTCTTAATTTTGTTTTTGTTGAGAATTCTTCGTATTTTTTCTGTGTCACCTTATATATAGGGTAGAATGGTGGTCGTATTTCTCTATCTTTCTTTGGTAATTTTGTATTTATTTCTTTTTTAAGTGTATTTTTGATTAATTTGCCCATTTGTTTCTTTGTTTAATTGGCTTATACTAGAAAGGAATCACACATTTAAAAGGAATTACAAAACGCTAAATAAACCCTTATGAAAAAGAAGTATTGGTAACTATTGGATCCAGTACTTTTTCGCGAAAAATTATAAGATTTCCAATACTTATTTGCGAAAAAAAGTATTAGATCCAATATTTACCAATACTTTTTTTTCATAATGGGATAATAATTCAGAAGGTTTACAGAAACAAACTGATAAATCATTTAGAAGATACACTGAAAACAATAACTCAGCACAACCTACGAATGAAAGAAAGAGAAAAATGACCACCATCCTACCCTACATCCAAGGCCTCATAGAACAAAAAGGAATATTTCTCAACAAACGCAACATACAAAACATATGTGAACCACCTGCGAAAATATAAAAACTTATCAGCAACCCT
The DNA here is from genome assembly GCF_010883055.1 of Belonocnema kinseyi. NCBI lineage: Eukaryota > Metazoa > Arthropoda > Insecta > Hymenoptera > Cynipidae > Belonocnema > Belonocnema kinseyi. Next base: position 111,357,616 of record NC_046665.1, on the reverse strand, counting down.
GAAGACAAAGAGGCACGCACCTATGAGTGATCCAGGAAACGTGAGATTGAAGTCAGGCTAAAAAATGTCTTGCAATTACCACTAGCTCAGCAGCATATCGAAACAGGACATAACACTTTATTTGTACAATCAACCGTCATCGTGAAAACACAAAATGTTTTTTAAAGAAAACAGAAAGAAGCCAAAAAATCTCAAACACCGTAATAATATTACTAGAAACAATTGTTATAATCATAGGCATCGTAGAGAGTATACATCAGAACAGCATAACCAGATATCTCGGTTTCAGGTTAGCCCTCAAAACGGATGTAAATTTGAGAATGCATTAGCCAGTAGTTCGAAAAGAATAAAAATGAGATCCAGTCTTGCGTAAAATTATATTGTTTGTACTGAACGGGTAGCCAAACAGAGCTGAATTAAGTAACGAATGAGAAAATTATTATGTTAAAAGGGAGAACCTTCACGTAATTAAAGTGTGTTTATTTTCAGCGTTTTGATTAATCATATCAGTACCTATAAAAGATAACGTTTTACAAAAGTTTTAGAAGAGACATTGTGACATTAATTAAAAGTTGTAAATTTTTTGCTGAGTTTATAGATTCTCCGCGTAAAGCACAGTTGCAAATATGGCCACGTCCGGGATGAGCGTGGTAACGTATACATGCAGATTTTTTTAGCACAAGTTTTTAATTATTTTGATAGTTGTATATGCTCATTTGAAATGAGTCAAAGCTTTTTATATGCCCTCAACAGATGCATATCAGATCAACAGAACTTCATATGAAATATAAACATATTAATAACCTCTCCACACTCAAATAGTTTTTGTACTTTTTGGATGAAGCTTAGTAGCGTACTATATGTGGAGGTGAGCGAGGTTATGGTGATTATTTTTAAAATACATGTCTTGCGCTTCATAAAACAGTAAAACGCTTAACGTTCAAAATCTGCAAAAACAAATATTTTCTATATATGCTGAAAGGAGAGAAAAATGGCGGAGTGAGGTCAGTACGAAACGCGAGTATTATGTTTTAATTCAGTGCATGCTGAAAGTTTAATTTACACTTAAATAGCAGACATTTTTTTAAGGTGATTTGACTGAAAAGATATTGTGAAACAGGTAAAGAAAACCATTCGTAATACGTAAAATGCATTACATTATTCGTGCTTATTTATTTGGGTTTACTTTTTCACCTCTATTCTCAGCATCTAGAACTTGCAAATCCAGAAGCTACAAAATGCTTGTAATATGTTCACATGTGCCCCAAGTTCTGGTCTCTGATTTTCTAACATCTACAATAATAGCCGAGAATTGAATGTGTGAAAGTTGTGAGTGGAGTGTGAGGGTGGAAGTCTAGGAGGTGAGTACGATTGTGAGGGGTGCATTGGGAAGATAAAAATTAATTTACATTGTGGTTGGGGGTGGGATTTAGCTGAATAGGGAAAGTGAGGTTAGGATTGCAAGGGAGCAGGGTAGTTTTGTGTTTAGGATTTTTGACCTTCATGGCGGACAAGGCTGGTTCTTGTAGTGCTAAAGGATGTTAGGGTTGAGAAAAGGGCGTCTGAAGGAGATGTGAGGGGCAAATAGGGCAAAGAAACTGAAATATAAGGGCGGTAAGCGGCAGCAGCCTTAAGAGACATCTGTTGGCGGCAGTGCGTACGTTTGTGTATGGATAGGTTACAGTTACCGACGGACGAGCGGGAGGTTGGCAACGAGAGTACTGGCGTGCTGGTAGTAAAGTAGACGGAGAGGAAATTTCCAGATTGAGACGACGCTCAGTTGTGCGTGGCCTGGTGTCAAGCGGCGCGTCAGTGAGGGGGAAGAATCGGAGCAAAACAAGTGATCAGGCAAGGGAGAGACCGTCCACTGCAAGTGAGGGGGAGGATCTCTTCAAGAGGACAAGGGAAAGCTAAGAGAGTCCAGAGAAAAGCGCGCTAAAGTGTCCCTTAAAAAAGCGTACGAACACGTAGGACACTCCCCCCCTCTAAAATAGAGGAGCAGGCGGAGAAGGAGGCTATCAGGTTGCTGATAGGCGCGATCAGAGGGTCGAGGGAGGACGTAAGGGGGGCTATAAAGCTAATGGAAAGTATGAAGGAGGACCTGAGGGTAAGAGATGAGAGATGGGAAAAGGAAGCAAAAGGGCTGAGGGGGAAAGTAGAAGGATCGCAGAGGGAGTTGGAGTCACTAAGGAAGGAAAAAAAAGATAAAATTATGGAGATTGAAGAAGATATTAGATTGTAAAAGAAAAGGGCGGGAAAAGGCTGGAGAAGGTGGACGGCAGTTCGGGAATGGAAGCATTCGACAGGGGGGGGCAAGAAGCAAGAAATTTGGGAGAAAGTGGAGATCATGATAGAAGAGAAAGTGGGAGACGTAGGAATGAAAAGGAGGAGAAAGCGGATAGGGAAAGGATCAGGGCAATAGAGTTGAGGATTGAGATAAGAGATAAGGCAGATAAGAGAAATAATATAGTAATAAGAGGATTACAGCTAAAGAGCGTGGAAGAAAAGCAGGTGGTGGAAGTGCTGCTACAGAGCATTGGATGGGTTGAAGGCAAGGTAGAGAAAGTTAGGATGGAGGGAAAAAAGGAGAATGAAGTGGCGGTGGTGGAATTGGAGAGCTGAGAAGTAAAAAAGAAAAAAGAAAGCAATTTCGATCGTGGATATAGAAAGTAAGCTAGCGGATGGAGTGGTAGCAGATGTTTGGGTTTGAGAAGTTAGCATATGGTCACTCGCATATGCAGATGACATAGTGCTGCTGGCAATGTGCAAAGAGGCTTTAATGAAGATGATAAAGAGGTTGAGAAGATACTTGGACAAAAATAGGTTAGAGTTAAATGCGGACAAGTGGAAGGTTAATGTGTTCAGGAAAGGAGGTGGTAGAGATGGGAGAGGTGAGTGGAAGTGGAAAGGAAAAGCGGTACAGGAGGTGAACACGTTTGTGTACATGGGCTTCCTGTTGCGAAGGAACGGGGGAGTGGATGTTGATATAAAAGAGAGGGTGAGAAGGGCAAATGTGGTGATAAGGTAGGTGTGAGGGCTGGAGGAGAGGTTGTTCGCAGATGATTTCGTAAGAAGAATGAAATTGTTTGATTCGCTGGTGATGAGTGTCTTATTTTACGGAGTGGAGGTGTGGTGTTGGAAGGTAAGTTAGGAAGTAAATAGGATACAGGAGAGGTATGTAAAGTGGACACTAGCGTTGGCAAGGAATACGCTGAACTATATTGTCAGGAGGGAGACAGGAAGAGCGAGTTTAGGGATTATAACAAGGAGTCGAGCGTATTAATATGAAGAGAAATTTTTGAAAGAGGGGGAAATAAATTGGTTCGGGAGTGTTAGTGGGAGAAGGAGAACACGCATAGTGGTGTAACGATGGAGGTGGGAAGATAAAGGTATTTTAGAACGCATGAATTGCAGATGGTTGAAGATAGCAGGTTTCACAAGGAAGGAAGGTATATGAGTTGGTTCAAAAGAATGGCATGGAGAAAAAGAAAGCAGAAGGAGAGGGGAGGATAAGAGAGTCAAGATTTAATGGGAAGGTTAGGCTATAGAAGCAAGCGAATTAGTTATAATGTGTGAATGGATGGTAGTTTGCAAAACATATTTGTAAGAAAATTCTGTAAAACATGGAAATGTAAGCAAGTCAATTTTTTAAGGCCAGCAGGACGAAAAATCAACGTTTATCTATCATTAAACGCTATCCATAGTTGGTACCTTGTTGCATTTTGGAAACGAGAACGTATTCTTATTATGATTAAATCACGTTTTTACATAGCATATCTAGTTGAAACGCTTTATCGTCATTCCTTGGAAGCTTGTCTTGAATGTAATATGGTGCAAGTTGAAACTGATAAATGTCAATCGTGATGTTGCGTAGTTACGTTGCAACTTATACAGTAGAACCTTGCATTTCGGTCACAGGATGATATCTTTTCATAATGGTACAATCAATGTGAAAGAAACCTCCGAAATGGCGCAATTTAACAATAAAAATCATCTTCTTAAACAACTTAATAATGAATTTAAGGTGGCCATTACTAGATTCGACAATCCATCTAGATTTGTTATAAGATGTGCTTCTTTCGCTTCTTCCGTTGATAAGTGAATCTGACCTGCTTGGAGAAATGGCGGTATTTTGAAATAATTACCCAATCTTTCCAACCACGTTTGTGCGTCACGGTGTGCTCTGTCGTCAAAAATAATATTACGAATTTTCTCTTATTCTTATGTTCTTATTCTGTCCACGTCTCTTTCACATCACTGATGAGCAATTTTGCGTCATTGGTTGATCAGTGCGAAAAATAAGGTCTTTGTATAGCCAGTATAAACACGTATTCATGTACAATAAGAGCAGATTTCACCAATTGACCTTCCTTATGCGTACAGAATGATTGACACAATACTCCTTTTCACTGCTCTTCTACGTGTCAAGCCCGCCGCGCACGATGCTTTTTTGCCGGATTGCTTGCTTGGATATGTGATGGCTACTGTGCAGGCTGCCGAATAGCATACTTCCGAATAGCCGATCCAGAGTCATTAGGTTGTTTATAGTGTTTGGAAGAGAGTAGTTTTAAAATGCAATATTTCTCAGTTGCAGCCAAGACTGACTCCATAATTTGCGTTTTTGCTTTTCTTAATTTTTTTAAAATTGTTAATTGATTGAAAAGCAGCAATAGCTGCCTGTCTTCTTTTCTCTTTTTTTATTTAAAGCGTCGCTTTGCCACGTCTCAATCAAAAAGAACAATATTTTCCGATGAAACTGTTATTTATAAAATATATGTGTTATATATTTTTTATTATCTGAAATCAAAAGTTACACAATTTGTATACACTTGTGCGTATTTTCATAGTTATTTATTTAAATTACAGGAAGTGTTTTTTAATGTAATTTTGAATCGAGTGTGAAGTGTGGCCAACCAGCGCTTACCCCTTACGCAAGCGCAGTAGGACGGGGTGCCAACATTGGTATCACTGAGTCTGCAGCACAGCCTGCTTAGTTTCACGCGCCTCTGTCTGCTGAGAGCCGACCAGAAAAATTTTAGAAAGCCATCAAGCAAGAAAAAAGCACTGTATGCGGCCAGATTTAGCTTAAGTACCATCCAAGAGATTCTCTTCTGACGTATATCATACCTTGTCACCGTAACTGCGGAATTGTATCGCAGAATAAATGCAATTTCTTAAACTGTTCCTTCGTTACATGATACATAGCTTAAAATTTTTCATCAGTGAAGCTTTCCTTATCAACGAACTCTTAACAGTTTTGAAAAAATAAAAGCATCTACTGTTCAGGACCCCATATGTTCTATTAATTGCTTGTGATCCAGGAAGAAAAGGAGCTGAAAAAAGCCACGTTCATCCAAATGATTTATACAGACTCTTGTCTCATCGGGAATGAACAAACATATACACTTTTGTCTACCTGTTTGACTAGGAACATTAAGTCATAATCATTCAGGATAACGTTGCACCTCTTCCATTTCGTTATAAATTGATTTATGGAAATTTTGAATATCGCAATATTTTATTTATCTAAATTCATATTCCTATGTATTTGAACCATCTGTCCTGGGTGATAGATTTTTCCGGTAAATCAGTCATTTCATGCTCAAGACTTTCTTACAAACGGAATAACAGACCTACAGATGCATTTAATGCTGTCCTCACTTTGTCTGTTCCCTTCCATCATATAAAGGGATTTTTGGTCGTCATAGATTTTGAGCGCCTATCACAGTATATCTAAAAATTGTGCATTTTTAATCATTGTCCCGGATATTTCATTAGGCCCTTGTAACATACATATTAACTAAGTTTCAACCAAACTCGCTCTTCGGTTATATTATAATTATTTTATAAAATTCCCAGTTCTTTGTAAAGATAATTGTAATTCTTGACATGCGGTTTTTTATTTCTTTTATTTAGTTAGGACAAATAATATATATTTTTACACTATGTTGTAGGCTTGCAATTGTCTCATTGCAATATGGGGGGGGGATATGGAAAAACCCCGGCAATTCACATTGTGGTCTCACTATCCGTCTACCATAAGCTTATAGCTGGAATAAAATTTTGCTGAAAATTCGTCTTTTTGGTACAAAAATAGTATTTGCGGTTTAAAAATTCATATTTTTGGTCATTTATTCATCTTTTTGCTTCAAAATACATTAATCGTAGCAAATCGAGATCCTGAAGGTGGGTGAGAGTAACTCTCCTTGAGCTATCCTCCTTTTCTACAGAGGATTTTCCCGAGACAACAATTTCCGCGAGATATTCCAAAGGTTTCTGAGGTACACTGAATATCTCAATTGTGTTAGCAAGCGCGGCCTGTTTAAAAGAGTGACGTTTGCGCTAGAGATAAGAAAGATAAGAAGCCTGAGTAATTTCACTATGCTTGAGATGCTTTGCGTCCTCTCGTACAACCTGTATATCTGATAAATATGACTCTACAGTCGTTTCCAGAGTACTTATCCGACATGCATTGATTGTTAGGTCCTTCTTGATTTAAATAACATAGTACAAAAGAATTCGCAGACTTTACACAAATTCTTAAAATTGTAAGTAATTTATAGAATACAAAAAAATTTATAGAATTCAATAGAATTCAGATAAATTACAACTTATTAAATAATTCAGAATAATTTAAGAAAGTTAAGAGAATTATGTGTCATTAAAAATGTATTACGTTCAATAAACTCGTAAAAATTATGGCGTGAAGATTAAGACTGACAATACAGAACAATTTTATCGGTGCACCAGGCATAGTTAAGACAACGTTTTCGAGACGCTTTCTTTTTTGGTGCTGACCAGACTTACTGATCTTCGGAATTGAAAATTAAACAGCTTCGTTTAAAGTTGAACTGCTTCGTCACAGATTTGTACTTAATTTTAATATTTCGTTTAAAATTAATTTAAGCAACCCCAAATTCAATTTTCTGGGCAGAAAATTGAACTGTTTGGTTTAAATTACGTTTTTTTTGTACGCATTCAAAGCTAAAATTCGAATATTCCTTTTTTGGAACCCTGGGTACTCGCGTCCTTCAACAAAGGAAAGATCATATTTATAAATTAAAAATCGGAATTCCTCTCTCACCCCTCCCTCCCCCTCTATAGCTTCCCTTTCCTCACCCAGTACGTGACTTTGCCAGGGTTATGGGGTTAACAAGTTTCGTAATAATTTGTAATATAAATACAACCATTCGTAGTGTACCATATGTGCATTCACATATGGTACGAATTCCGTATTCATAGAATACGTACCCATTTCAAGTCAACTAATATAAAGTTTGTAAGACAATAGCAGCTAAATTGAAATGAGAGTTCAATTTTACACACTCTAATTTGTGTATAGCTGAAAAAATATACTTAAAACTATACACAGGTATAATATGTTATTATATTCACCAATATCATTCAGGACAACCGTCAAACACAAGACGAAAGCAGCAACAATGCTCATTTTTTATAATTATAAGAAACGCTAATTAATATATTAATGATAAGTTTAATTAAAATTTTAGCTAGTGAATATTCTATATTCATCAGATTTTATACTGTATTGTGTAGTCGAACAAAGAATTTATCTTTAAAAAAACTCAAAGATTTCTAAAGATTCAAAGAGACTTTAATGATTTCTGATATATAAAAGTTTAAAAAGGAAATAATCATTCCGTTTTTAAAACACTAATTTTGCTTTGAAATTTAATTTTTGAAAATAAAGATCAAACATTCTTTTCCAAAATTCTTGTATTATGTCAAAAAATCTGCTATTTAAAGAATAATTATAATTCTTAAAGGAAATTATCTGCTCCGATGCTTGGCGCCAAGCATGCCCAAGTTATTCGAACAATTTTAATGAAAAAGAGCAGTATATCAATTTCTTCTTATTGGAAATGTTATACCGAGATTTAAGAAATAATTATTAATTGTAAGATTTGTTATTTATATTGAATTGAAATTAATTTTTTTCTCTACATTGGTGGCGCTGTTGAAGCTAATCCATCTGCTTTACGATTCGACAAAGAAAACAAAAGAGAGGAAGTATTCGATAGACATAGAGAGATAGGCAGGGCTGCCAGAACCTGCTTCAATTAGAATATAAGCTATCGTGCAATATACTTGACTAAGAATTCGCGCACTGCGGCCTTATCAAGGCGACTATCGCAACCTCTTTTTAGGTAGTTCTAGGAAGACTGAGAACAGAAATACTGAAAAAGACAGTTTCGTATATATGAAATCACTATAAATTTGTATATAAGTAAATTCTATAAAAAAGACCAATTTACTTTATCGAATACCCTGTTTTTCCTTCGTAACTTTTTGATTTTTCTGGAAGGCAGACGCCTTGACAATTTTTGAAGATTTTAAGAGATTAATTTCTCCCTCTGCCTTTCCTTCTTCCTCTCTCTCTCTCTTCCTTCTCCTCCCCTCTTGACCTCGCTCTCTCCCTCTCTTTCAAATATTTCGAGTTTTTTCAATAGATTGCTAGGAATCGTAAAGAATTTCATACGGTTTTCAATATTGCAAGCAATTCCAGGTTATAACAATATAAAATATCACTAGATTTTATCTTCTAAAAGAATTGAAAGTCATTTTAAAAGGATTTCATCATATTTATTAGCATTTCACAAAATACAATAATGTCACTAAGATTTAATTGATTTCAGTGGATTTCAAAATTTAGACACTAAATGGTAAGGGTCGTTATTGAACGTGGAACATAAATTTTCCGATCCTTGTTACATTTTTATCCTACTTTGTATCACAAATAGTAACATATTTTGGGTTTCACGTAAAAGAAGGAATTTATGTTGTTGAAATCAGTCGTTGATCTCTATCTTTTCAAAATTGCCGGAGATTGGCCTACGCATGTCCAAAGGAACTTCTTCTATTTCTTTTTTAGTCATCTCTTTAACTTGGCCGTTGTGCATGTTCATTTTAGCCCGAATTCGTTCGGATGTATATATTCCACGAAGTACTGTTTTCTGTCGCTTTTATGATGCAAATATATCACCATTTGAGGGTGATAATACAGTTTGTCTTCCGGTTAAAATGGGTGTAAGTATATTATTACTTCCTCTTACACAAATTTGTGCATCGGCAGGGAAAGTCTATCTTTGAATTAAGAATCGCCGGTTCGGATTCTCATGAGGAATAAGCCGAATATTTCTAAGTTCTTCAAAGTTAAGTCGTTCTATTTGGAAAGAAGTGCGAATGGCAGGAGGAGAGCTGGACCTGGCATGAAGAGAAGACTCGGCATAAGAAGAGTCCCTTACCGGAGAACCCGAAGAATAAGGTAAGGCAAGAGAAAGATTCAAATCAAGAGAAGGTCTGCCACTAGGAATACCAGGAGGAGAGTTGCTATCAGATGAATGCTCAGACTGTGACCTCAACTCTGTTACAAAAAGCAGATATTAAATTTTGGTTCGGTATTTTCTTTCAGAATATAAGGGACTGTTCAGAAAATTCTGTTTTTCGTGTTTTAAATAAGAATGCTACGCTGGCTTATAAAAAATGTAACATCAAAATTTAATGTTTTTTAGAAAACTCATCTTTTATGCTAAAAAATTCAATCATCTTTTCGAAAGTATTTTTCTTTTTTGATTGGAAAATCTTGATTGATTGAAAATTTAAATTTTTAGATTCCCATGCGGCTATTCATAGTACTCAGAAAGCCAAAAATTGATCCTTATGATAACGTTCCAACAAAATTTGTAAACATAAATTTTGCACCTTAAACACATTTGGGGTTCGCGGGTCCTTGTAGTTGGTGGAAGAACTCAAGGGTCTCATTAGACTATATATCTGAAATAGGTGAACGAGAAAGGCTGCATCGAGAGGCATAGCTACTCTGGGACACCTGGTCAAATCGCATAGTATGTAGAGACGCCCACTGCAATCGCAGCTCTGCGAGGGGTGTTTCTTATTTCTTTAACTTCACCTGGAACTATTCTAGAAACACGTTCAAAAACACAACACAAAGACAATTAAATGCCAAATTAGAAGGCATCACAGCAAAGGCATCTCGGCGGTTTTATCCAGAACAATGTCAATGGTATAGGAACACAAGATTCCTTTGCTGTTGGGTTTTGATGCGAATACTCACCATACACATTAAAATAGGAGCGAGGATCTAAATTTGACTCTATGCTTGAATGAGCTTGGATGAGCTAGAAATTAAATGGGGTAAAGGCATAGTTAAATTAATAATAACGCGGGGTTGCCCACAGGGGCTTTCCTGTTGCCCTCCTGTGGTACATGGTAGAACATGACCGTCTTTTCAGACCAAATAAAAAGGAGTACTACATATAATCAGGGTTATGCGAATGACTTTGTAATCCTAGTCAGAAGGGCCCATTTGGAAACGTTAATGGGTCTCACAAGGTCGTCGCTGCACATCGTAGAGCTCTGGTGCAATAGCTCAGGACTCTCGGTAAATCCGAAAATAACCAGTCTGATTATTTCCACGATTAAATACAAAGTGCCGAAAGTTAACAGTCCTGTATTTTGTGGTAAGCGCCTAGCGTTTTCAGATTAGGTGAAAAATCTGGAAGTGAACCTAGATAGAAAACTTAATTGGCCGATGCTGTGGTCTTGTGTTCACCGGAAAAACTTAAACTAGGCTTCCGAGTGACATCAGCACATGCTGATTCTATAGACGAGGAAAGTTGAAGTAACAAAACGCTTCAACTTCTACAAAGCTTTTCGCGTTTGTCTGCAATGCAGGGATATGTGAAGAAAAATGGCTAACTGCTCCACACAGATTAAATCTGGTATACAGAAGGCTCCAGCTCGAAACTGTAACTGCGCAACAAGGTGGAGAAAGGAATCCCACTTGGGAGATATGCTACAGTCATTCCGGCGGAAGAACTGGTCGTACTTCGGTATGCTGAAACATTAATAGAAGAAAACGATGCTGGCAGGCAGATTACGATCTACTCGGACAGCTAAGTGACACTAACTGCGGTAGGTTAATCAGATGTAACATCATAACTCATTCGGAAATGCAAAATGGCATTAAACCAACTTACAGAAAAATTCAAAGTGGCTCTCATACTATATATTACCGCGGCCACACAGGTATCAAAGGCAACGAAAAAGCGGACCAATTAGAAAAACTCGACGCGAGCCCATGGCTTCCTACAGGAGAAATCCATCCTAGGATATACCTACAGAATGGACAGAGCCAGGGAAATCCTGGGTTTGGCAAAGAAAGGCGTATGGACAGTGATTCAGATGCTTACTGGTCACTACCATTTGAACTACCATATGTAGAAAATTGACTATAACCTCATGACAGAATGCAGGAAATGCAGCATGGATGTTAAAATATCCCTGCATGTATTATGCCAGTGCAAAGTATTAGTTAGGTTAAACAGAAAACCCTTGGGGCCTATTTTATGGAACTTAAGGAAGTCACTATGCGATCGGTGATTGACATACTAGGCTTTATCAAAAGCAATGAAAAGTGGGTGAACCACTGAGAGCGAATAGTTAACGAAATACGAAACGGATATACAAAAGTTTTTTACGCAAAAAAGAGATGTTTGCTTGTCTTTGTCTGTTTATCTCAAAAGTCCTGAAAGGAAGAACGTGTTCGTTAACCAACATTCATTGACCAACGGTTATAGTTGTATCCATCGCAAATGCTATTCAAAAACCGAATATACCGTTTTCACACCAAATGGCGACAGATACTTGAAAACAGGATAAAATTAGAATGCAAGCCCTTTGAAATATCTGAAATTTTTGCTTAAACTTTTTTTTTGATAGTACACGTTTTTCTAATTTCTAGTGCACCGAAAATGAGTAAACCGAAAATTCTAGTTTTGAGCCAAACGACGACCGATAAGTAAAAAAAGTGTAGAAGAAGAATTTCAGCTTCTGAAAAGTCCCGTAATTTTTCCACTTAACATTTTCTGATAAGACTTGATATTTTGGTTTTATTTTCCAAAAATACTATAAAAATTGAAATCTCTAATTTTTAGCCAAACTAACTTCAAAGTTGGCCTAGTTTTGTCTCTTATTATTACGAAGCTTACAACTCAGTGAATTAGGCATTTCCCTCAATAGAAAGTTAACGCTAAGTGTAACTTATCGAATTTCTGTGGAACTTTTCTTTAAGTTTTAATATCTTTTGAACCTGCTTTTTGTTCATAATTTTTTTTCTCAAATAAGATCTTCCACTTTTTATAAAAAAAATTATTTGTTTTAAATAATTCTCCTCTGATGTTTTTAATAATGGCAGGCCTCAATCAGAAACAAATTTATTCATAACTGTATGATTTTATTTCAGATAATATGTTCCACATCAGCTATCACGTGATTCCATATATCATAATATAAATAATGTCGAGATTATTCGTAATTGGCGAAATAATTTTTTGTCAGTAGATACAAATTTATTTAATTCATCATTTCTTACAAGCCATAAATAATATGTTAATCCCACCATGAGAATTTTTCTGAAAAATTTGTGTGTACATTTTTTAAGATCAAGTGCCAGGATGTCGCATGATCCACTTACATTATATTATATTCAACACATTTAAATTTAAGAAATGTAAATAATGTGCTGAAAATTTGGAAGATAATTGAAATTATTTAGGAGAACGTTAGGCAGGCAAAATTAAATTCTTATTTTTTTAAGTAAAATAATTCTATTAACTCAATTTATCCCAAATATTAAACTTCTATTCTGAATTGCATTTTAAGTTCAAAATTGAAACAATTTTGCTAGTTTAATTGAAGGAGATCTTGAAAGGGTTAGACAAAAATGCCCTTCTATATTTGAATAAGCTGCATCTTTTCACAAAATTTCTGTACAAAATTAGAATTTTTCAAAATAATAACTCATCTTTTAATTAAATACATTATCAATCAATTTAATTTCCAACATTTTCAGCATACTAGAGAGCAGCGACCCTACCCCCTTCATTTTGTTCCAAATCAAAAAAAAAAATTCCGTAATTTTTTTAATTTGAACAGGTGCTGGTTTTGACTGGAAGTTTCCCATGTAAAATGCATGGGGAAAAATCACTTTTTTGAGTTTTTAGAATAATTTCTAAGGGTTTGAAAAAATGTGATGAGAAAGTATGAGGACCTGTAGAGAATTATCCAACGAAGAAGTACTAACAGTACCTGAAAATTAGCCTAAAAACCAAAAATGTCAATTCTGCTTGAAATCAACCTTTTGAATACTGTATTCTCGCCTTTTTTCACATAAAATCATTAATATGGGTCAAGTGGAATATTTATTAAAATTGGTTCATTAATTTTTTATTATTTAAACAAATTTAACCAATGATAAAAAATATTCCACTAAACGAATATTAATAATTTTAAGTAAAAAGCACCAGAATACAGTGCTCAAAAGGTCGATTTCATTAAGAATTAAATTTTTTAAAGGTAGCATTCAGGTACTTGTGGGAGTGTGTTATGGGTGTCAAACCCATATGTCTAATAGATTAAATTGATCGCTGGATAATTCTCTACAGACTCCCATACTTTCCCGTTATATTTTTTCTACCCAAAAAATTATTCCAAAAACTCAAAAAAATGTTTTTCCCTATGCATTTTAAATTGGAAACTTCTAGTCAAAACCAGAACCTGTTAAAAAAAAAATTACAGAATTTCTTTTTTTCGGATTGGGAATAAAATTGGGGGAATCATTGCTCTCTAAAAAATAAAAGCATTTTTGAGCCACCCCATTCGTTGTTAAAAATTTTGATATTGTTAAAATTTATCACGCAAAAGATGATGAAATTCGTTTACTTCTTTGACGTTAAAGAAGAGGTATTGAGTAGGAATAAACGGCAATTGCGTAACTTATGACGAGTGCTATCTAAAAAATGGAAATTTTGAGTATTGTATTTCATAATGTAATTTTTGGTGCAGTTTGTTTTTCATAAATAAAATTCTATTTTTACCAAATCGTATTTATTCTAGAACCTAAGTATCCGTTTGCATGAAAAACTCTGCTAATCAAAACTTTATTAGTACAATCAATTCAGTTTGTGAAATCAAGGTTGGTCAAATGATTCTTAAACAAATAAAAGTTTCAGAATTTTGTAAATGTTTTAGAATGACATGCCAAATTCTTTAAAATTTAAAATTCTGTAGACAAAAAACGACTAATGATGACAATCATAAATTGCATAATCACTTATCAATTTAGCAACCACATGAAAACTTCCATTCTCATCTTCAACAATAATTTGGACTAAATAAAATAAATTTGTTTCTTTATCAGACTGCATTAAAATAAAATTTCTTGTTATAATCTTATGTTCAAAATGAACAACACTTAAATTGTGGAATGTATCGGTTAATTCGAAAGGTATTATTGATTGATAGTGATATACTTTCGGAAGTTGGTTTACAGCAACTTTTTTCGTTTCAATTCTCTGATAATCATCGCTTTTCTATGGAGCCTGAACTTTTAATCTGAGGATGAACTGTAATTGATTTTTATTACCAAGGATTTGCAAATGTTAACGCGACTCAACGTTACATGAAATGTTATCTTTAAATCTCTATTTTTGCTTTCGCAGTGCATTGTCGAAAGATTGCAAATCGGTCCCATTCGTCGCATAACAAAAGGGTAGTGAATTAAAAGGTGATGTTTGCGTTTTAAATAATCGTTCTTGAACTCCGTTAGTGAAGTTAGGTATTGGAGAATGAGTGATTCCAAATAAATCGACAGTTCTTGACAAACAACCCTTAAAGAGAGAATGTCGAAAATGTCCTTGAAAACAATGAATATATTTCAAACTTTATTACCTCACTTGTCCTTATTTTACATTGAGAATCGCTCAAAATTGTGTTTATATCTTTACTGTGTACAAAACAAAATCTGCATGTATGATTCAAATTGAAACTTCTTGTGAAACCGAAGATTGGATGAACAGCAAGATTGTGTCCAATAATGCCTGCCAAAGAGAAAAAAAGGTTGCTTTCATCGGATTTTAATTGAATAAAAATTCCTTCATCCTCGAGAAATTTCAACTCTTGAATAGCTTTCGCTTGTAATTCGTGTAATGATACCAATTTTTCGTCTGATGAATTATACAAAAAATATTTTCTGTTTTTGAAAGAATTTTTGTAGGTAAACAAGGAATGACAATTTATAGACCACTCACTTTTCCGATCCCTTTACGACTACCTACAGGATTTTTTGTCTCAAAATCGTGTTGATAAAGCAAAAAGGTCAGAATAAATGCTCACCAAATTTCTTCTTTTGTAATTGCCAAAATTCCCATTAAATAACGCTCGTTATTAAAGTTCTACTGCTCTTAAGTCTTTGGATGTTTTCCATTGTATTTTCGAATATACCAGGTAGCTCAAAAAGTTCTTTAAAACTTCTCTTAAGGGAATAACCTGTAATGAAATTTATTTTTTTTTCTGTGCTAACATTATGTGTTTTACTTTCATTTTCATTGACAAAAATCTTAATTTCAATCGGTGGAATATAGGTTTTGGTCTGTGTTATGAATTCTATAAATTTTGCTTTAGTATTGATATCTTTAAAGTGTTTTTGCATTAGTGATGTCATCTTTTTATAGCCTAGCACATTGTTTTCTGTTTCTCCGAGAATTTCCATTCTGCGTATGAATTGATTAAGCAGAATTGTCATAAGTTGATTTTGAAAAAATGTTTAAAAAAATGTTAAAAGCAGGTTTGGCAAAACCAAAGAAATTGTGCATAAGCAAGAAGTAGTTTCAATATTACCATAAACACGTTGTTCAACTCAATATTATATTTCATGTAAAAATATACCTCTTTGAGTAAATAAACAATCGTCATTTATTAGAGCAGCGTTTCGATTCCAATATTTGGAATTATTACAAAGTTTGGCCTGATAACCTAGATATTGTGGTTAAAATTTTGCTCTAAGAAATAATATTCAGGGGCTCAATTTCATAACTTTGATTTCCTCTGTTTTGCCTCTTATAAAAAAATGTGAAGTAAGAGCACGCATTAAATACAATATCGAGATTGCACAGAGAATAGAAAAAATGTAAAAACTGAAGTTTGTGTTTGTGAAGTGATGTCTGCATGAAAAAAACAGGAATATTCACCGAAAATTATGAAAGAATTTCCTATTATTGATAGTAAATGTTACAACTCCGAAGGATTAAAACTTGAGTATTTTACTCAAAAGTAGAAAATTGTACTGTAAATAATATGAGATTCTTTCATTGTTTGGAGTAGATATTTTCTTTCCACTGTGGCATGAGTTTACAAAAAAATTGAAAATTAATCCGATTTTTTTTCTATATGCACTATTTAATATTATAACATTGTTTCATGGCATACTCGGCTCAGAACGTTTTGAATTATTCAGTTCCTCACATTTCCGTAAGTTTCTTTTTTAACACAGGCTTTGAAAAATTGATATTTAAATTACTTTTTGAATGTTTTCAAAATCAACCAGAATTTTGATTCCATCAAGAGTAATTTTCAAAAAAGTGTATAAATCTTGATGAATGGGTACAAAATTAGCTAAATTGGAATACAATTTTTTCTGGGACGCAGAAAAAACGGCTGTGTAATCATTATCTTGCAAGCTCGCGTCGATATTCGAGGAAAGACTAGCACGTGATAACTGAGAACTCATATTGAAAGTGGTCCAAATTTGTTCTCAGCTTGAAATAATAATTGACTTTGTTGTTGCGGATGAAAGACTAAGAGAGTTAGGCAAAGATACATGGGTCATAAGGGGTTCTGAATGCATCACCGATCATAACCTTCTAATCTCCAAAATTAACTTAGATCGAAGATGGAGAAAAAAGAAAACAAAGAAAACAAAACAAACGCGAATAAAAATTGAGAACCTACAGTAACTGGATGTGACAATAGATTTCCAAAATAAGATAATCGAAAGCATAGGTAGGGCAACATGGGAGGAGCTTAAAAAAACAAAGATATAGAGGGCGCGTGGAGAAAGTTCCGGGATATTATTGTTAGGTGTGCGATCGAATTGTGTGGTACTGCGGTTGTAGGAGGAATGTCTGGTGATGCACGGTGGAATGATGAGATTTAGGCTGCCCAAAATGCAAAGAAAAAAAGTACAGAAAAACTTTGAACATTACAAGTCTAAGCGATGAGGAAGGAAATAGACGCGTAAATGATTACAGACAAAAAAAGAGAATACTCAAACGATTAATTAAGGAAAGTAAAGATAAGAATAGAGCAGAAGAAGAGAAGAAAATACAAAACGACTTTGAAAGAAGCAAGAAACTCCTTTATAAAAAAATGAAGGGAAATAAATGTACAGAATTTGTCAACATGGGGAATAGTAATAGGGAAATGCTATATGATGCAGACAGAATACTAGACGCTTTTAGAGACTATTTTAGGGGACAATTCGGAGATGAAGACATGCGGCGCCACAACTGCGATGTAAAACACGATTCGTTAAAAAACTCAACTGAGTAAGTATGTATCACTGAGTTTAGGGACATAATTAAGAAATTGAAAAACCGTAAGGCTGTCGAGGTAGACAGTATTAGCGCTGAAATGATTAAACGCGGTGACCAGTACATACCAGATAGACTGTGCGAATTGATAAATTTATGTTTCGAGATGAGAGATGTCCCAGACAATTGGAAAAAGGTGATTATTGTACCAATATACAAAAGAAAGGGAGATAAAAGCGACTGCAATAATTACAGAGGAATTAGCTGATTAAGTACCGTTAGTAAAATATAATCAAAAATACTTATTCGTGAGGTAATGAAAATATTAGAAAAAAGATTTGGGATGTTAAAAGTGGGTTTATGCCAGGAAGGTTATGTACGGATCAAATATTCAGCTTAAAGCAAATCACAGAAAAAAGTTTGAGAGTAGGAAAAAAAGTTGTCTGTGCAATTGTTGACCTAGAAAAAGCTTTTGACAAATGGGAAATTGAGTGACTGTTTCGTTATTATTTAAGGAGTTAGACAAGGATGCGTAATGTGTTTTCGACGAAGAAGGTATGGATCTCGAAACCGTAAGGGCTCGTGGGTTAGCGTTCGCAGATGATAAGGTTGTTATGGTAGACCATGAAGATTCTATATTTGTACTGACTGTATTATACGGTAGCGAGACATGGACTTATCAAGAAAAAGATAAGAGTAAAATTAACGCAATTGACACGAGATTCATGCGCATAATATGCGGGAAAACTCTGGTGGAAAAAGTGAGTAACGAGATAATTTTAGAAGAATGTGGCGCAGAAGAGACGCTAATTAACACATGGGAAAGAAATTGGTTAAGATGGTTCGGGCATGTTGAGAGAATGCCAAATGAACGACTAACGAAACAAGTGTATCAAGATCATAATTAGGTGAACGCTCGTACTGTAAGTTCAACTCCGCAACAAAAGCAGAAGTTTAATTTTCGTTGTTTATTCTTTTCTGACATATTTTTCTTGTTCATAGAGAAAAGGGCCGTTTGGAAACTACCTTACACTGCTACAGGTCTGGGGTTAACAAGATGCGCGAGGATTTGTTTTCTGCTATTTCTCTTTTTATGTTTTTATAGAATTCGAATTTATTTTTCGCTTAAATACATAATAAATTAATAGAACCCAATGAGAAAAACCAACAATTCTTTGTTGAGAGTGAATTCCTTTGAATTAAGAAGTATGCTGTATTTTTGGTTGAAAAATGTTAATGTGCAGAATTCATGAAAATAAAAGCAACAAACCAAAGTCTAAATTTAGACCTCATTTGCTGTACCGATTGTTCACATTTGTCTGGCCTTGATAAGGGTACCATGTGAGTGTCGAAACGTTGGTGATTATTTTTTGCAAATGGGTTTTTAATTTTTATTTTATAATCATAAAAATAAGAAATACCAAATAACTAAAAAAGGTCAGGAATGGGATTTGTTTGGTTTGCCTTTGCAAACTGGACATCTAATTGAGTGGGAAAATGCCATTGTCTTACACCATGAACCTAGCGAATTTAAAAGATTAATAACGGAAATGTTTTTCATTTAAAAAAATGGTAATAATTGTTTAAATATAGCTTCTGATCTAAATAATTATAGTCCAGTATATAATATAATCTTGGATTCTTTAATGAACAAAATTAATAGGGAATTAAATTTTTCAATAAATTAGAGGAATTAAAAAAACAAAGAAAATAATGATAAAATTTGAAATTAGCTAATTAAACTAATTGTGAATTACCAGATTCAACTTTAATTTAACCAATTTTTTGCTATTTTTTGCACGAACAGCTATTGATTTCTTATATAAATCCAACTGATAATCCTCTAATTTTCCTTTTTAAATTTTTGAATTTTTTATAATTTTAATTTAATAATAATATTATTGTAACTTTTTATTCGTAGTTAATAATTTATCCATAGTCTAAATAATCAATTTTTCATGTTTACCAATCATTTGTAATTTTTTTCCTTCTAATTTTCTTAGAACCCTCATTACCAGACCTTTCTCGTTTGAAAAATGGAGCAAAACGTATTTTTGTTTCCCACTCACCAAAATGTAGTCTCTGAAGTTATCTACTGTCTTTTTTATACCTGTGGCATAATATAATGTGTTTTTAAAAAATAAACAATATAATTCATTTAATTTACTAACCTGAAATGAAGATAACTTAAAGGTAAATATTTTTTATTTAATTTCTAAATTGTCTGAAATGGTCTGAAGTATGTCATTTTTAACATCTTATCCATTGTTTTTAATTATTAATTATTACAACACTCAGACAAATAACATCGCTTTGTAACATCTTTTATATCTTGACGATCCTTTTCAAATATCAATGTGAACTTTTCATGGTGGTTTTCCAAATTTGGTCGTTGGATTCTCGTATTTCTTCTCAGGAATTCTTTGCATTAACTTAAATAATAAGGTTAAATAGGATTCTGAGTTTGATTTTATTCTAATTTAAAATTCTTAAATTTAAAAAAATGTACTTTTTGGTAGAATTATTTGTTTTATTTTTATTAAACAATATTGTAAGGTTGAATTTCATTTTTTTAATTCAAAATTCAAATCAATTTTGCTTTAAATGTTAAATTAATTATACCACGTCTTGCAGAGAATTAATCTTTTTTTTTATTTGACTATTTTTTATTTAAAATTAAAATATTTGCTTGGTTTAAATGTTGATAATTATATTTATTTTTCACATTTTTGTCTTGTTTTGGAAACTTTTAAATTCCTATTTGAATTTGTAATGTAAGTAACTCCTTTTGTTTGTAAGCTGCAATACTTTATTAATATTTTTCTTTTTTAAAGCTTCACCATTCTAGGTAAAACTTGAAATATTTTAATAAAAACTTGATTTATTTGGTTGAAAATTCAACTGTTTTGTTTGAAAAATTTGTCTGTTTCTCTTTAATTTTTTATCATTAATTTAGCAATTTCACTTATTGGTTCATAATAATATTTTGTGTGTAAATTTATTGCTCTACCTCTTCCTACCGCTCCCCCTCTCTCTCTTCCTCTCTCTCTCTCCCTCTTCTTGCCATCTTTAAAATCAATTAACATAATTTATATTTATATTAGGACAAAAATTCAACCATTTCGTTCAAAATTCTATTATTTTACTGCCAATTTAACTCTTTGGTTAAAAACTTTAAGTTTTACTGCATTTATTAAATATTCAACGCTAAGCGTGTTACAGTATTATTGTGTTTGTGTCAAAATTTGTCAAGTGGGCCACTTTATTTTATGGGTAGTGATTTTTCTTTGGGAACGCGTGATAAGTTAGAGTTCCACATAAATAAAATGGTCCTGAATCATTTTTGCAAAATTTTGATTTTTTTAGTCGTTATTGTTATTTAACTTTTTTAGCATTGTCCTCTTAATTCTTTTTTTTTCTACCGATCGGTACAAACAATCGCCATAATTTTTAGCAGGTTTCGTTAAATTTGTTCATTCTATAAAATAAAAATCATTTTACCATTGTTGCATAAATTTTGATGAAATTAGCAACAATATTTATGAACAAATAGAATTCGTTCTAACTTCTCAATCGATTTCAATGTCTTAGTTGACTAATTACGATAGGAAATATCTTGTTGAACATTTTTTTTGTTCAAACAATTTGTTGAAAAATTACGCCATTTGTTATCTTTCTGCAGTTGTTATGAACAAAGTATGCATTGGATTGAACAACCAAGTGCATTATTGCCTTCCTCACGAACATATCTAGGTACGCATTTTTTCGATGCATACTTTGTTTATAACAATTGCAGAAAGATAACAAATGCTCTAATTGTTTAAAAAATGGGGTTAAAAATAAACAAAAAATGCGCATGTAGGTATTTCCGAGACGATTCCAGAGGTGTTTTTACTTTTTTACTATGACTCTTTTTTTTTTTTTTTTGATTACACAACTTTGAAATCCATATCTGTGGAAAACTTCTATTCTATTCTTTTTTGACACTTTGACACTAAATTTTAATGTCCAGCGAAAATAAAAAATTGGACAAGAAAAAATGTAAATCTTGTTTAAAAAGTATTCGGAGACCAACACCTTTCCCCGTGAGCGAGAAAAATTTCTAGATGGTTCTGGAATGCGGCACCATAATAACTATATATTTGTGAAATTTTGATCCGAATTTGGATCACAAACAGTAACATATATTCGTTTTATATAAAAAAAAAATTAAACTTTTTGACGAAAGTCATCTACCACTATTTTTTTAAAATAGCTGGAGACTACACGACGCATGCCCAAAGGAGCTTCTTCCATTTCCTCTGTGGTCATCTCTTCAACTTTGCCGTTTAACATGTTTATTTTTACCCGTTTTTGAACTTTTTTTTCTTCTTTATATATTCCACGAAGAAGTGTATTATTTCGCTCAAATATTGCAAAGACTTCACCATTGGACGTTGATAATACAGTTTCTTTTCCGGTTGGCGTTGGTCCAAGGACATTAAATTTTGCCCTCATATGAATATGTTCATTAGGAGGAAAAGTGTATATTCGAATTTCGAATCGTCTGTTCGGATTCTTGCGGGGAATTAGCCGCACAGATCTAAGTTGTTCAATTGTAAGTCCACCAAGGCGAAATAAAGCACGATTGGCATGAGGAGACCTGGACCTGGCACAAGCAGAAGGATTGGCTGAAGGAGGAGACCTGACCGGAGCACCCCTGAGCAGAGAACCACTGACCGAAGAACCCGGAATGGCAAGAGAAAGAGACAAATCGAGAGAAGGTGTGCCACGAGGAATACCAGGAGGAGAGTCGCCATTAGATGAGCGCTCAAAATGTGAGCTCAACTCTGCAACAAAAACCAGAGGTTTAGTTTTTCCAGTGTATTCTGTTTCGGAAAATTTATTTTAATATTCATAGTTATGAGATAAAATATAAGCAGTGAAACTAACTGCAAAAATGATATTAGTTGGTTAAAATTTGAACTACTTAGTTGAAAATTCGTTGTTTATGATAATATAATAGGTTCAAAACCAGCTGCTTGTTAGCAGTTTTTGATCTACATAGTCCAAATGAGAATGGCTTTAATATTTAATTGTGAAAGAAAAATTCCTCTCTGGTTTCGCTGGAAAACTATTTCCACAGCCTCTTGAATGAGAAGAAGGACGTCACACAGTACGAAGAAATGCACTTTTTACGTTAAAAAATGTCCCGAGCCTTCAATTTTGGTCCGATTATAAATTATTCTGAAAATCCTAAAATTCTAAAGAGATTGACGCTCCGAAATTTTGTTTCCTCTGCATGCATAGAGAACTTAAATGCTACCTGAATCGCACAATAGCAAGGAAGAAGCCATTCTACAGGGGAGTATTCAAATTTCGCGGTTTTAAAGTTGCATTCGGAGCGGCCATTCGGTCAAGTCCGTGCATCTTCGGATAAAGCTTATCATAGTTTTCATGGTTGCGCTTAAAACTTAAAATGAATACAAGTGTCAAAAAAGGTAGGTTATGTTATGTAGTAATTACTAATAATAAAAGTGTTTAATTAATAATCAAGTAAAGTATGTGGACTGAGAAGTCACGTCAATTTTCTTCTGTGGACCGGCATGGTAATTATACTTGCAATTAATTATTGTTTATCAAACCAATGCCTTGTGGTTTTGTATGTTTATTACCAACATTGTCGACAGTAATAATTTAAACAATGATTACTTATTAATAATGTAACAATAATTACTTATTTATCATTTTAATAAGTAACACATTATTTATGAATGTAATAATTGATTTCCATTGTTTTTTTCACAGATCGATCCTAGACAAAATACACATCAGGAAATGAAGTTGGAATTGTTGCATTTCAGCTGGTGCATTTGAATCAACATTATTAAAAAATCGTTTTCTCTGGACGTTATCCCAAGACTGTGGATTTTAATAATAATCATTTTAATAATATAAGTGTATCACAAAGATATCTCGAGGCAATATAACTTGAACAAATTTTAATTAATAAAGTTTGGGGGATTTTTTTTATTTTAGAAAATATTTTCTCAAGACGCCGTCTCAAGTTCTTGTTTGAATAACCACTAAAATAAATTAGAGACTCGCTAATGATAGGAGAGGATCAGGAATAAATCTAGAAGTGAAATTTATATTATTACTATTTTATATTATTTGCCGCTCAGCAGCTTTCCCAGAATGTTATTGGCACATGAAGAAAGTCCCGTTGACTCTTCAGTCAACATGTTTTACTTTATTATCAATCAAACACTTTTATTATTAGTAAATACCACATAACATAACCTAATTTTGTTGACACTTGTATCCATTTTAGTTTTCAAACACAACAATGAAAACTATGATAAACTTTATTCGAAGATGCATGGACTTAACAGAATGGCCAATCCTAATTAGTGGTGCCAGAACGTGGATATCTGTGGCATGCGCAGTACGATGGAGGCTCTACCTATTTCAGTAGCCAATGGGAATTGGGCAGTCACTCATGCGGATGTAAGCACGTTATTATTTTTCAGCAGAATTCAAATTCATTTTTAACTGCATCATTTTATTTTTTCGTAGATCTAAAATTTTACAACAGGTCAAAAATTATTATTACAGTATTATGTGGTATAATGTGGTGTGATGTCTGCTAAAACAAAAACATTCTACTCGCCGTACCGAATTTACAACAGTGAAATTATTTTTAAATGCGTATTATTAATAAAAAGGACTCTTGCATATCGGTTATATAAAATATTTTTCTTTTATCAAGCATCGTCATTTTATTTTCCTTATGCTAATTCTGCTGAGAAATAATAATGTGCAAATTTCCGCATTTAAAAGTTCCCGCCAACTTCCCATTGTCTACTAAAATTGGTGCTGCCCTATCGTGCTGCGCATGTCACAGATATCCGCGTTCTGACACCACTGAGCCTAGTGCAACTTTAAAAGCGCGAAATTTGAAAATGCCCACTGTAGAATGGCTTATCCCCTGCTGTTGTGCGATTCGGGTAGCATTCAAGCTCTCCTGATATGTAAGCCCCAGTGTGTACACCCTGTATGGGTCTCTTAACATTTATTTAAGACAATATTAAGTTTACCTCATCAGTTCCTAAAGCGTGAAAAATTGCTATGTACAAAATTTCCGTTTCTCCATACTTTTGAGTGGATGAATTATTAATAAACAATTAAAGGAAAAGAAAGTTCATAGCGTCAAGCTCTACAGAATTTTATGATTTTTATTTTTTGTCGACAATCTGTTTTAAAGTTTTTTTCTCTATTGACTGGAAAATCTTTCTCGTTTGAAAATTGAACTTTCTTGTTTAAAAAACTGTGTTCATGGCTGAAAAATTCATAACTTTTTGTATCAAAATTAACTATTTTGATGAACTATTTTTGAAACTTAGTCTTTTATGGTTTAAAATTAATTTTATTACTTAACAATAGACTAATTCCAATTTTGAAGAATACCAAATACTATTTGCGAACAATTAAGATTAGATAATATATGAAGTTTAAAACTCTTTCCAAAGAAAAATCTAATCTGAAATTTTTTAACATTGTGACGCGATATCGGACGCATAGCGCATAGTGAAACTATGGAGTTAGCTGACGAGCACAGCTCGACTCTCGCGCCCGCAAGAGCCGAGCTGCGCTTATCAACTACGATTACATTTGCTCTAATCCGTTCTCTAATTACTACGAAACTTACTACGCATTGAATAACAAATTTCCCTTTATAGAAATTCATTTTTGGTGTCATAAATCGAATTCGTACGGGACTTTTCACTAAGCTGTAACACCTATCTTCGTATCTTGTTACCTTTTTGTTAGTGAAACTTTTTCATAAGTAAGATTGCACACTTTCATCCTCTTTACAAAGCGCAGGATTATATTAAATGCCACCAACCCGAAATCTTCATACTTAATTTTGGATGACCCCGTAAGATTGTACTAAATGTGCACGCGTACATATGGTATGAATTCCGTATAAAAAGGACACTTTTCGAATGAAATTTTGTTGAACGCTTACATTCGGTATACTCCTGTAATAAATTCCTATTAGAGTTTAAATGATTTCAGATAAAGTTTAAAGGAAAGTAGCAATTGAAATTTAATAATTATTAATTTGCACGAATTTTTGTTCGCTCAGAGCTTGAAACAAATGTGCTTAAAATTATAGATAAATAGTTTTGTAACATTTACCAATAGAATTGAGGTTGACCAATAAGTATAAGACGAGAGAATAAACATTTGTCATTTTTTTAATAAGAGGAACAAATGAGTAATGTATTATGAAAAATTTAATTGACAATTTAATTTAAAAATATGCTGGTTATTTATCAATTGTATAATAAATCGTACATTCGTTATCTCATTGACAATAAACGTCAACAATGTTCTTCTCAGGTATTTATCTTTTACCCGAGTGTTATTCAAGAAAAAATGTAACTGCTAAATTAACTGAAACTGATATCATCATTTATATAATTCTTTCATTTCTAAGAGCAGGCAATCGTTTTAATTTTAAATTTATATTTAGTACTCTTTATTTCTCTTTTAGAGCAGGGAAGTTTGGAAATAAAAATTATAATGCTGCATTTTATCAAATAATTTTTACGTTTTCATCAGAGAAGGTATTATATTTGTGTAAACTTAGAGCCCCCCTCCTCCAACCCCCGTTTTTGTCCAATGTCTACGTTTTCAGACCCTCTGAATTCGAAAAACAGGTGAAGGTCAAGTTCGTTAGCCAACCATTTTGAGTAAAATTTCAAAAAGAAAGCGCATTTAAAAAATGTTGAGACCACTTTTTTCGAAATTCAAAAATTCTCTGTACGGTTATGTATGGCATATAAAATAGAAACAATTAATCCTCAAGGCTGGAGGAGAGTACTCGAATATGAGATATTCTCGTAATATGAGAAAGCGGGGTATCAGCTAAACTAAGAGACCCAATCTGTTGGTTCTATCACTAACTTGTAGCCCTTGAAGAAAGAGTAATTTCGTGGTACAGTCCATTTTTCATTGGGCTTCTAAAGATTATAGACGAACTTTTTGTGAAATCGATGGTGGTCGAGTTCTTGGAAGGGAATTCTTTAAACCCTATTTATTATTCATTAAATATGTATTTAGCAGTAAAGTTTGTCTGGAGT
This sequence comes from Belonocnema kinseyi, assembly GCF_010883055.1. Lineage (NCBI taxonomy): Eukaryota > Metazoa > Arthropoda > Insecta > Hymenoptera > Cynipidae > Belonocnema > Belonocnema kinseyi. Next base: position 111,331,074 of record NC_046665.1, on the reverse strand, counting down.
AATGGAGATTGAATAACTAAGTAGGAAAATATCGATAGTGTTGAAGTTTTTCATTGTACATGTCAGGCATAGTAAGTTCATAGTTGCACAGTGTGGTTCTCATAATATGAGATACATGTGGTTTTTATAATACTGTGGCTGCGCAGGCGAAATTGGTTACAAAATTGTTTGCGAATGCTGCAAAAACTCAATACATCCAAATAGCAGTGAATTTATACTTCGGGAACATAGAATGAAGTTTTTCATTAAAAATAATACTTTACTTTGCATTCTATTAGCTATTTCCTGGGGTGTCTCATATTATGAGAATAGTTTGACGAGTTTGGAAAAAACACTTTATAAATTTTTTGTATTTTCAGCATAAAAAAAATTTTAATAACATTTTTTGTTTGAGCTTCTTATGACAAACTAAATTTCTTTCAAATGACCTATATTTCTTTTAAATTCACTACATGGAATTCCGACACTCACGCAAAACAGAGTTAGTATCTCATATTTGGGTACTCTCCTCTATTTTTAATCAAAAAAGATGGCCAGAGTTATAGCACTGGCAATATTAACAAAAATAAACGAAAATAAAAATTTCTAAGATAATAACGCACGATATGAAACAGTCAAGAAAAGAGAGCATTTTGAAAGGGACTACAAGATTATTATCTACAAGTTTTTTTACTCCTCACTTTTTGATAGGATGCGTAGTTTTTGCATTATACATAAAAAAAACCATTAAAAATAGAGAAATTAAATTTTTACACAAATGACACAAGCTATATATATACACCATTAAGCCATTTCCCTTTCGGGGTAGGCGTGACTCACTCGGCAGGGGAAAGGAGTAGTGTGTGGAAGGGATAGAGATTTTTCAGATTGATCCAGAATTCTCGTGCTATTTATGTAAATAACACGTTCGTTCCGCAACACTGCTCCGACCCAGGTTGCTGATCAATCCCTCTAGCTATCACCCCAAGCGAAGATCATTACAGAGTCGTTATGTAAGGTTACGCACTTGGGTCCATTAATAGCCAAGGTCTTTGTTTCAGGCGTCATTCACTCTACTGACACTCTTTTTATTAACTATTTGCCGCCATACTTTCCTTTCCTAGCATACTTCTCTAGCTTCTTTTATGTCCATGCATTTTTTCATGCAGGCTCTCGTGTTTCTGTGACTTCTTATGTCTCTTCTAACTAGGGCCTTATTAACACATTCTAACCATTCTTTCCGCGGTCTACGTCTGGGCACGCTACCATTTACTTTACCTTGATACACTTGTTTCGTTAGTCGTTCATTTGGTATTCTCGCAACATGCCCGAACCATCTTAACCGATTTATTTTCCATGTGTCTACTAGCCTCTCTTCTACACCACATTCTTTTAGAATTTTTTCGTTACTTACTTTGTTAACCAGAGTTTTTCCGCATATTATGCGCATGAATCTCATGTCAATTCCATTAATTTTACTCTCATCTTTTTCTTGATAAGTCAATGTCTCGCTACCGTATAGTACAATCGGTACAAATATAGAATTCTGTATTGCCATTTTAGCTTTCTTTGATATATTTTTACTTCTGATAAGGGGACACGCTCTACCCATAACCTTCTTACCTTCGTTTATACGTCTATCTAATTCCTCATCTATTTTCCCGTCCCTAGTAAATGAGGTACCAAGGCATACGAACTTATCAACTTGTTCAGTTCTCTCATCATTTAATAAAATATTGCATAGTGTTTTCTCACTCTTTCCTTGGAACAGCATAGATTTTGTTTTAATTGCGTTAATTTTGAGGTCCTTGTTCTTCATGCTTGCACCTAGTTTATTCAACATACTTTGTAAGTCTTCGATTGACTGCCAATACAACCATATCATCTGTGAACGCTCGCCGACGTACCCTTGCTGTTTCGAGATCCACACCCTCTTCGTCGAAAACATCCATTCTTAAACACCAGTCCATAAATAATATAAATAACCATGAAGACATAACGCATCCTTGTCTATCTCCTTGAATAATATCGAAACAGTCACTTAATTTCCCATTCCCCCTTACATTCGCTTTGCTACCCGTATATATTATTTTTATATCTTTTAGGAGCCATCCATTGACTCCATACTCTTCCAGGACTTCCCAAAGTTTACTTCTATCTACCTAGTCAAACATTTTGCTAGGTCAACAAATGCACAGAAAACTTTTTTCCTACTCTCAAACTTTTTTCTGTCATTTGCCTTAAACTAAATATTTGACACGTACATGACCTTCCTGGCATAAACCCACTTTGGACTTCCCAAATCTTTGCTTCTGTTATTTTCATTACCCTACGAATAAGTATTTTTGAGTATATTTTACTTACGGTACTTAATAAGCTAATCACTCTGTAATTGTTGCAGTCGATTTTATCTGCCTTTCTTTTGTATATTGGTACGATAATCGCTTTTTTCCAATCGTCTGGTACGTCTCCCATCTCAAAACATAAATTTATCAATTCGCACAGTGTATGTGGTATGCACTCGCTACTGTGATTAAGTATTTCAGCGTTAATACCGTCTTCCCCGGCAGACTTATCGTATTTCAAGTTCTCAATTATATCCGTAACCTCAGTGACACAGACTTTCTCAATTGAGTTTTCTATCGCATCGTGTTCAACATCGCAGTTGTGCTGTCCTATAGCTTTATCTCCGAATTGTCTCCTAAAATAGTCTCTGAAAGCCCCTAGTATTCCGTCTGCATCGTATACCATTTCCCTCCTACTATTTCTCATGTTGACAAATTCTGTACTTTTTTCCTTAATTAATCGTTTGAATATCCTGTTTTCGTGTCTATAATCTTTTCTACGTCTATTTCTTTCCTCATTGCTGAGAACTGCGATGTTCAAAGTTCTCCTGTACACTTCTCTCTTTGCTTTTTGGGCAGCCTGAATTTCATCATTCTACCACGCATCACCAGACATTCTTCCTACAACTGCGGTACCACACACGTCGATCGTACATCTAACAAGGATATCCCGTAACTTTGTTCAGACGCATATACGGTATCTGAAGGTTCTCAATCTTTGACTTTGTATCTTTGACTAACTCTCTTAGTCTTTCATGCGCAACAACAAAGTCAATTATACTGCGGCTATTTCCTTTAGACTAGGTGTACATGTGGATCATTTTATGCCTAAACCGAATATTTGTAATACCCATCCGTTCATGCCTCCTAGTAGAATTATTCTTTCCCCATGTTCGAAAATATTTATTGTGCCACTTAAAGTGTCCCAGAAGGCGTCTTTTACTTCTCTGGGATCACTATCAACTAACGCGTAGCATGCTATGATAAATAGTCTTCTGATTCCTACTTTCATTCTAGCCCACAGCAATCTGGGAGATACAAAACCGTAAGATTTTTCCTCAAAAGTATATCTACAAATTTTCTTTGAGCCACTTCACGCTTGAATGATATAATGATATAAATCTATTGAAATGATGCAATTTTCGTGGCAGCTGAGAATAAAAATTAGACTATAATAAGGAGCAAATAAAAATTTAATAATGAAAAAGAAATTTTGTACATTATTTTGGAATATCTGAAGAAACAGTAACAGCCTGAGGTGCAGAAATAAATATACTTTTGATATAATAGTGTTGCACATAGTGTATATAAGTTCATATTTTAGACAAAATCGATTGCGAAGCACGAGGTACGTGATGAGAATGTCTTCATTTAAGCCGAAAGAGCTTTACCAAAACAGAATTCACAATAACCAACTTACAGTTGTCGATTTTTTTACCTTTTAATTTTGAAAGTGCTGCAACCGAGTGTGGGGTAAATACAAAGACCGAGTGCGAAGTGCGAGAACCAACTGTGGTGCGCCATAGGTGCGCTCGAACTTTCAAACGAAACGCGCGATGAGAATATACCCGCCAGGCGGCCAAATTTTCTTTTCATTTCATCCTTCTAGATCAGAATCCAAATTATTTACTAAAATACCCGCGGCATGTAAAATGTTTCCTTTTTTAAATTAAAATAATATTTCTTGTGGTAATTATCTATTTAAAGATAAAAATTATAATTTTAAATAAAAGTTTCATGTTCATAGTAAAAATTATAATTCTTCACAGAAATTCCCCATTACAGTATAGTCGAGAATTTCCTTTTAATAATTTGTTATAATAACATAGGACCACAAAATGGTTTTGGGAGTCTACTGGGATTCTCATAGGTATACTTGATGTTTTTGGGGTCGCTGAACACGAATCCATTTGCAGAATTGAGCCAGCATGTCAAGATTTGAAGTAAAATTCAAAACCCCAAACCCACATGCCTCAAACCCACCAGCCTCAATTCACCATACCCAAGTACCTCACATCTGATAATACCACTTGAGAAATTAGTATAAATTGGGGTTGGTGGGTTTGAGGTTTATTAGTTTAAAATTGTTGTTTTGGGGTTTGTACGTTTGTGGATATGGAGCTTGTGGGTTTGAGGTGTGTATGTTTGGGTTGTGTATGTTTGGGTTTTGCAGTTCGTGGGTTTGGGGTTTGTTGGTTTGGGGTTAGTAAGTGGATATAGAGCTTATGGGTCTGGGGTTAGTGGTTAAGGGTTTGTGGGTTTGAAAATAGTAGGTTTTTTTGGTTTGTGGCTTTAGAGTTTGTAGGTTTGTGGACATGTAGCTTGTGGGTTTGGGGTTTGTGGGTTATGGGCTTATTAATTTCGGATTTGTAGGTTCAGGGACGAAATTAATGGGAAAATTCCAGGTTTTCAACTATTTTTTGAATTTTACAGCAAATCCTGACTTGCCGGCTCAATTATGCGAATGGATTCGTATTCAGCGAACCTAAAAACATAAAGTATACCTATTAGTGGGTTGTCGGAAATAATCAATAATAGTTTTATTACAGCATTTCCCTTACAAATAAAAATCATATTACTGGAAATACTACCTTTATTATTATATATAAAATAAAGGTTTTTGTATTTCATTGTATTTCTTTCTGGCCCATGCTCGAGCCCTTATATGAGAAACGACGCGAACCGATCACACTCGAACTGCCCCGAACCTCAAGACCATTTTCAGAGCGACAAGTGATTGTCAATCAGCGTCATTTTTTTGCAACGAGATTCATCGTACGGATTTATATTAGTTTCTGATTTGTTTCTCCAGTGTTTAAGTTTCTAAAATTCAGTGAAATAACGCGAACGCCATCAGCACAGGTTTCAGTCAGATTCAGCGTTCCCACGGTGTTAAACAATGAGATTTAAATCAAATTTTTAGGTAATGTGAATTTTATTGTTTCTATCTTTTCTTGTAAATACATCAATAAGATTTAAATCAAATTTCAAATAATCGTAAAAGCACTTTTTTATAAATTAAAAAAAAACTATTTCTTTTTCATAAAATTGTGAAATTATGATTTTTTAGCGTTTATTAATCCGTATATTGAATCTTCTGACAAAATAGACTAACAACCCAACTTTTTTCCCAAGTATTCATTATAAGCAATACATTATTTGATTCGTGAAAATTATTTTGTGTATTTTTTATGTTTTAAGGTTTAAAATAGATTTAAAGAATTGAATTTTCACAAAATGTTTTATAAAACATCCTTAAAATGTAGATAGTTAAATAAATATTAAATCAACTATGATAAGTACAATTGAAAATTACTCTCAGTATTGTTTTTATGTGTGGTGGCTGTTGTACTCGCAAATACTTTTCAATAATAATCGTTGACCAAATCGAGGATTACAAGCTTTAACTTCAAATTTTTTCCACGTTTCATTAAAGTCATGATAAAACTAACTTCATTGCTTGTTCACTGTAAAAACTACATCCTTCACTAGTTCTTTCACAAAAATGAACTACGTGAAAAAACCGCATGAATTTTCGGCGTTAAAGGGTGGTTAAAACTTAATTTTACGTCATCCCATAACGAGATAATTTAGTTTACACAGTAGGTTGACTCAGAAACGCTTTTTTTTAGAGGACGACGATCCCCCCCCCCCACATTCTATTCTAAATCCGAAAAAAGAAATTCCCTAATTTTTTATTTTTTTAATATTTTTTATTTTAAAAGGTGCCGGTCATTCGTTAATTGATTTTGAATTATTAAACTATCGGCATTTGTTTGAATAATTTTTGTTTAAAAATTGTTTTTTTTTCTTTAAATTATTACTATCAGTATACTGGAAAATTTCATAACATTAGTTAATTAATTTTTTATTGTTTAAACTAATGGAATATGTTTAAATAATTTTCTTATGATTTTTTTCAGATAAGAATTATTAATGTGGTTCTAATGGAATATTTATCAGTAATAAATAATTACTGATTAATAATTAATGTATCAGTAATATTTTAGTAATAATATTTATTTAAAAAAAAAAATTTTTAATGTTGATAAATATTCTACTGAAAAAATATTAATAATATTCAATACAAAATTTTTAGACCACCCTGATACAAGTGTTTATAGCGTATTTGTCTTTTACTTTTTGATTTTATTTGAATAAATTATTAATTTACATGTTTATTATTATATGCTTATTAAATACAAGGAAACATAGTAAACATACGGATTAATAAACGTTAAAAAATCATACATTCACAAATTAATGAGAAAAAAAAATTGTTTATTTTTAACTTATAAAAAGGTGTTCTAACGATTATTTTAAATTCAATATAAATCTTGTTGAAATATGTCCAAGAAATGGTAAGAATAAAAAAATTTGAATCACCCTAAAATTTTATTTAAATCTCCTTCTTGAACACCGCAATTCATTAAAACGTGGCCCAGACTTAATAATTAGAGCACGGCCTCCTTTTTGATTGGATTGGTTTTGGTTAGGACCACGACAAAATGCCCACGTGAGTAGCCAAGTTTTTAAGAAATTATTGCGGAGCCTTAAAAAAAACATGATTTCCATAAAAAAAATAAATAGAGCGCGTGTAGTTTTTGTTTAATTAGTAAAAAATGATATTCGAAATAAAAAAAATTAACACTTTGAAAAACAACACGAGGCACTAAAAAAAATTAATTCACATTATTTTTTCACCCAAAAAGTATCTACAAATTATTTATAAATCATTTTTAGATAGGATAAATAGATTTTCATTTATTTGCGAAAAATAAGATTAAAAATAAAGAAAATTAAATTTGTAGAAAAACGACAAAGAGAAAATAAAAAAATAAAAAGAACCAGTTTTTTAGCCAAAAATTTCTAAAATCTTGTTACACAAGTATTAATACAATAACGATTAACTTTTTTGGAAAAAAACCATAAAAGTTTATTCGTATAATATGTAAGAAATTAAATTTATAGGAAAAATAGAAAAGTTGCAAAATAATGTTGAATAACTAAATTTTTTTTTTATAAAATGTATACTTTCTCTTATTGAAATTATTAGGCAATCCAAATACGTATGTTTCGATACCAATGTATATTTCGAATAGTAATAATATAAATTTATTGAAATGATAAAATTTTTATAGTAGCTGAGAATAACATATAATTGCAAATGGAGAACAAGATCTATAATCTAAATTTTTAATAATGATTTAAAATTGTAAAAAAAGTGTTCTCTGAATTAAATTTAAAAGACCTCGGTTTGAACACCAGCGGAGCTAGTGAGAATTTTATTTCACCGAGTACGAAGCATGAAATGGATGATGTGAATGTGTTCTTTAAAGCCGAAGGAGCTTTAACAAAAGAGAATTGACAGCGACAAACTTACACTTGTCGATTTATTGACCTTTAAATTTGAAAACCCTGCACACAAGTGTGCGGGTAATACAAAAAACGCATCGCAAAAAGTAAATGCATTGTAGAGAATGAATCGCAAAAACTAACAGTTACAAAACTTGGATAGTGGTCTTTGAATATAAATGTTTAGGAAAAAAATTAATAGGCAAAATATCAGGAAATAACTAAGGAATTTTTTCAATTAAGTTTTGAAGCAACCATGGTGTACTTTTGAAATTGAAATTGGTGTTAAAAAGTCTTTGGAGGCAAACGCTGCTTGTTAAGCGTTATTTAGGATTACAAAAAATAATATATTTTAGATTTATATCATATTTAAAAAATCAAATTGAACTCGTTGTCAAAAATCGTCTTCTATTATTTTGTCACAATAAATACAACTATGTTTCTCTGATATTTCATTCTTTTCAATTAAAAAGTGTACTATTATATTTTGCGTATAGAATTCATCTCTTTAGATGAACGACTTGGTTGAAATTTTAAATAATTTGCTTTAAATTCATTTTATTCGTCTTTTTGGGTTAAAAAATTTATTTAAAAAAAAGTCTTCTATGGTAGAATTTTATTGCTTGTTATTCAATACAAAAATCTTTTTTACCTAAAATATCAAATAACACCACTTCTTGTTCAGAATTAATCTTTTTTGATTATTTTAACACTTTTTATTTAAAACTAAAACCTTCCTTGCACGCAAGATAAAAAATTTAATATTTTTTAAATGCTCTTTTCATTCATTAGCTCAATTTTTTAAAACTTTTTTGACATTTTTTAGTGAAAATTTAGGAATTTTACTTTTTAATTAAAATTAAAATTGTATAATTTCAATTGAATTAGGAACAGATTATTAGAAAATCTTTTAAGTATTTTATAAAAGCTACTTGATTAGTTAAGTTTCGCGCGCGCATTTTTGCTGCTAGTCAAAATGAGGTTCACATTGTGTGAGAGGTAAGCTGAGAATTGTACAATATTTGCACGCGTGCATGTGGTTTGAATTCCGTATCAACAAAACACGAACTCATTTCAAGCCAACTAGAATAAAGGAAGGAAGAGAGTAGCAATTGAGATGGAATGGGAATTAAATCGCGCAAACTCTGCTTTGCGCAGTGCTGAAAGAAAAATGTTTCTGGTTTAAGAGCAAACCCTTATTTAAATGGAAAATTCATATATGCTGTCTACCTGATGAATAGTTTTGTATTCCCCGTCTTTTTCCAGTTTTCTCTTGATAAATTATTCACGCGATTTAAACGAATTGAACACAAGTTTTAAAGATTTCTAGACATTTTTCCTTCAGGTGCCGACGTTCCTATCGCACAGTAAAGGACGTCTAGCTTCGTTGAGCAAAGTGATCCTCACCCACTCTGCCATTCCGAAGCCTTCCTAGCAGGCCGCAGAAGAGATTACGGTCAGACAAGAGTGGATGAAGCGATCCTTTTGAGCTCGTCGGTTAGCTACAGAGATTACAAGCACTGGCTTAGTGTGTTATGTTAGTTTGCGCGTGTGTTGATTACTCGAAATTGTCCAGCTTCCACCGAGAAAGATTTTTTGTTAAAAATTGAACTGGTCTTGTTTGAAATAAAATAATGAATTGGACATTTTCCTTTGAAATGGTTTTATACCATTTATAAAATTATTCTATATTAAAAATCGAAGAATAGTATTATGCTGGTCTTTGAATATTGATGGGAAGGGAAAATTAAGGCAAGGTACGGAAAAAAATTATGAAAAATGTCAAGGAATTTAAAACATCAGGTTTCGCGGCAACCGTGCAACGTTTTTTGCCGCTTAAAAATTGCTCGAATCGTTAAAAGTAATTTACCCTTTGTAGAAAATATATATTTCTATTATTTTACCATTAGGCCATTTCCCTTTCGTTGAAGTGTGATTCACTTGGCCTGGAAGGGAGTTCTGTGGGAAGGGTTTTATATTTTTAAATTGATCTAAATTTCCCGAATTACTTATTTGGGAATTAAAAATTCATTTGTTTGGTTATAAATTCATCTTATTGGTTACAAATTTAATTATTTCGTTAGAAAATCATCAATTTTGTTGAATGTGAAATAATTTTACTTGAAATCATAGAAAGTTAAAGCCTTTTTAATACTTCTGCTATCTATGTGAATACATTTTTTCTCTGTATTTTAGCAACATGTTGAGCTTTTGTTAAAAATCAATATCTAGGCTTGCAAGTTCATGATTATAGCTAGAAATCTATTATTTTTTTATTGTTCAAAATGTCACTATTGTGTCAGAAAATTCGTCTTTTTTGTTCATAACTTATCTCCGTAGGTTGCAAATTCATTCATTTTGTTCAAAGTTTAATTATTTTACTGAAAACTTAATTTTTTGTTGATAAATTTAACTATTTCGTTGAAATAACGTTTTTTATTGTCTGTGTGTCAACTATTATAGTTTTCATTTTAATTTGGTATTTTTTATTGCATTAAAAAAATATTCGATGCTAAATATGTCACAAAAATAATGTGCTGGGCACTAAATGTCAATGGTGAAGAAGAAAAAATGATCCAGACGTTCAAATCTTGTTTGACAAACATTCGGAGACCAACGCTAAAAAACGTTAAAAAAAAGTGAAATTAATTTTGTTTATGATAGGGGTCTAGCACTATTTTTTCAAAATTGCCGGAGATTGGACGACGAATACCCAAAGGAGATTCCTCCATTTCTTCTGTGTTCATCTCTTCAACTTTGCTGCTGTGCATGTTTATTTTCACCCGTTTTTGAATTTCTTTTTCTTTTCTATATATTCCACGAAGTAGTGTATTATTTTTCTCAAATATTGCGAAGACTTCACCATTCGTCGTTGATAATACAACTAGTCTTCCGGTTGGCACGGGCTTTAGGGTCTGATACTTTTCTCTCACATAAATTGGTATATCGCGAGGAAAAGTGTATCCTTGAATTTCAAATCGCCGATTTGGATTCTTTAGGGGAATTAGCTGAATAAATTTAAGTTGTTCGATTGTAAATCCACCTAGGTAAATCGAAGAGCGAATAAAAGAAGGAGACCTGGTCCTGGTACGAAGAGAAGAGTTAGAAGGAAGGGAAGACTCGAACGAAGAACGCCTGAGCGGAGAACCTCTAGGCTGAGAACCTCTGACCGAAGAACCCGGTATGGCAAGAGAAAGAGTCAAATCAAGAGAAGGTCTGCCAGGAGAAGTATTGCGAGGAGAGTCGCCATTAGATGAACGTTCGAACTGAGAGCTTAACTCTGCAACAAGGAATAGAGGTTCGATTTTATTTATGTATTCTCTTCCAGCAAATTGTTCTTTTCAATGGAGAAAAGAGGCTTTTCAATGGAGAAAGACTAATTTTCAAAATTGAAAATAAACTGAACTATGCCGTTTAACATAAGTTTTTTGGTTAAAAAATTAAATGTTTAATTAAAATTTTAATTGTTCTTTTTTTAGGAGAAAACTCATATTTGTTTCTTCAAAAAATTTGGTTGAAGATTTTTTATTTTAATTAAATCTTCTTGGTGAAAAATTAATTTTCTTTGTTGAAAATGAACCTGTTTTATTCAAAAATGTAATTATCCGGTTAAGTTTTGTACAGATTCGTGGAAAATTAATTTTTACTTTACTGAATTATCAGTTTAGTCGAAACTTAATTTCTTTTTTAAAAAAAGTAGTCTTTTTTTATTTAAAGTTAATTTTTTCAACTGAAAATTTACTAATACTTTTTTTGGAGCACACACAGAACTGATTTTAGAGAATAGAAAATAAATAAAATATGAAGTTTCATACCCTGTCAGAAGAAAAACCTAGTTTAAATTTTTGTTTCAAATTATTACTCAAGAGTATATTAGCGCAACTGTTATATTGGATTATGAACGCGTCTCGACTCTTACATGCAGAAAACCGTCATCCGGCAGAAAGGAAAACGCGAAGCAACACGCTTGCCAGTTGTGCGCGCGCACACTTGCCGCTGGTCTATCCGGGGTTCTCATTGCGTGAGAAGCGAGCTGCTCTCATCAGCCAACATGAGTGTTGCGTCAAGCCAGTCTCTAATTATTACCAAACTTATAACGCAGTAAATGAGGCGTTTTATTCTAGAGAAATTTAAATCTTGGCTTAACAGATCGAATTTCTGCTAAACTTTTCTCCAGCCTTGGATGTCATTTTTGTTTTTTAGTGAAATTTCTAAAATAGGATTCTTAGTTCCTATCACTATAAGAAAGAAATTATAATCATAAACCCCTCAAACCCAAAATTAACTGTTTTCATCTTTTGATTAACAATAGTAGTGTACCATAGATGCATGCGTACATATGGTACGAATTCCGCGTCAAGAAAACATGTACTAATTTCAAGATAACAAAAATAAAGTCCAAAAAAGAATGTACTTGAAACTACAGACATATAAGATTATTATATTTACCAACAGATTGTAAGGTAACCAAGGATAATACGATAGTAGGAACAATCTTCATTTTTACTAAATGCTGAAGAGGCAAATCAATATACTAATGAAGAATATTAATGATAAATTCAAGTTCAGAATATTCTGGTACTTTATCATATTATATATTTTTTGTGTGTATGCGTTATCTACTAGATAACCAGCGTCTACGATGTTCAGTTCAGATATTTACATTTCATTAAAGTGAATGTTCGAAACTGATATCAAAGTTTGTTTAATGTTTTACGCTTAGGAGCAAAGCCTCGTTCAAGTGGAAAGTTTATATTCAGTGTCGACCGAAAAAATGTTTTTGAACGCCCGGTCGTTTCCCTGTTTCGAATTTTGAGTTTTTGAATTATAATTCTGTATCCAAACTCGGAATTACAAATCTTTCAGAGATTTTTCTCTCACAGATTCAAAATGATAATTCTTAAGTAAAATTCCCTTTCCCGAGTAAAACAAGTATGTTTAAGCGAATATCCCGCTAATTTGACGATTTCCCAATAAGATAGAGACCCTGAAAAAATCTCAAAGAATTGAACAAATGAGTTTCATCCTTCACATTTTTTATCAAATTTCTCAAAAATCAGTTCAAGAATTTAGGTTTTTCGATATACAATCGAACTCCGAAGATCGGGCTGCAAAGGTACGAGCGTCCCGATTCCAAAGAATAGAGCGGAATTTTTCCCGCTCTACTCTCGCTCTATTTGAGAGTCAGGCGCTCGCGGCTGCGCGCTGCCTTGCATTCGACGTGCGGGTGCGCCCAGCAGGCGTGTAGGCGTTCTCGCGCATTGCCTTTGGAGTTCTCCCAAGCTTCTCGTTTCTTTGGAGTTCGAGCGTAAATTTGATTTTTTCAAAAATTCAACTATTTGGGTGACAATTGATCCATTTTATCAAAAGTAAAATACTTTAACTTAAAATTTTATGAAGGTAAAGTCTTCTAAATTAAATTTATCGCAGTACCTAGATTAATTTTACTGAAAGGAATATATGCTGCTCTATTCTTAAAAAATGTTATTATTTTTCTGTTTCAATGGCATTTTGGCTTGAAAGGCCTATTTTTGACACACTTACAAACAATTTTTAGATTTTTTTTGTAAGCGGTGGCGGGGTGATACAAAGGGCGCGTTTAAATCAAATGTGATTCATTACAAATTTATTGATTTGACTGCAGATTCATCATTTTAGTCGAAAATTTATCTTTTTGGTTAAAAATTCATTTTTTTAATTTAAAGTTCGACTATTTTGTCAAAAATTATGTATTTTTGTACTATTCATTTTATATAACAAAATTTATTATCTTAGTTAAAAATCCGTTGCTGTTAGAAAAAATCTGGTTAAGATTCATAATTATAGTTGAAACTTCACTTTCTTGGTTCAGAATTTAACTATTTTTTTTAATTGGATTATTTTCTTTTGACGAAAATGATTTTTTTTTTGTTAAAAATGTAACTGCTTGGTTAAATTTACTACTGACTTATCAAAGATCAATTTTCCTCTAACACTTTCGTAAAAACAACATAGTTTGTTCAATTTTTTATATTATTGCTAAATAGCGGATTAGGATAAGTTCAAGTTAGCTGACGAGCACAACTCGCCTCTCAGTTGCTGATCTTTTTACAAAATAAATTAAGAATTTCCTCTAAGTTGCAAATATCTTTGGACCTTAATAATAATATTTAATGCTTTCACGATCATTTATTTCGATAAAAAGAGATACTTCGGCTTTGAATCATGTAAAAAACTATAAATTTTGCCTAATACCCTTTTACCCGAAAAATCGAATGACGTACGATGTAGGACAGCCAACATTTTACGCCAAGTTCGAGTTCCCTTCTCAAACTTAAAAAACAAGAAAAATGCTCAATTAATGAACTGAATTGGAATAAAGCCATTATAATATTGTCCGCAGACAGAGGCAACACAACAGTGAAAAATAAATGAAGCAGACTATAAGAATAAAATCATAAACCTTCTAACTAACGATACATTCACAAAACTTAAAAAGGACGTTACAAAAACAATGGTCATTAAAACAAAAACCTTTCGCAAAGACTCTCAACTTGACAGCCAAACAATATCTAAATTAATACCTACTAATCCCATATCGCCAAGACTTTGCGAACTCCCGAAAATCTACAAAGATAACATTCCACTTAGACCGCTCGTCAGCGCAATAAACTCACCAACTTACATCCTGACACGCTTCCTCGCTACAAAACTAAATTCTTTTACAGGAAACTCTATTACTTACGTCCAAAACTCATTTGACTTTATTAAAAAGATACAACAGATTCAAATTTAACCCTAAGGCATCATACAGAGTTTCGACATAGCATATCTCTTTACGAAAGTACCAATCTCTGATACAATTGATATTATTAAATCGTTTACAAACTTCTCTCCCCAGCTCGCACCTTTAATAGAAGACTCTCTTAATAATACGTACTTCTCTTTTAATCCTCAACAGCACCTCAACCCTTCCCTCAACCTTCAACCCTCAGGAACAGCAGTGGGATCCCCAATCACACCTGTAATAGCCAATATATTTATGGAACATCTAGAAACTAAAATATTCAACCAAGCCAGGCTTGAACCGGAATTTTGGTTCCGTTACGTCGATGATCCTTTTGTCATTTGACGACATGCACGAGATGAACTAATTTAAAACTAATTTAAAACCAAAAAGAAACTACACCTAAAAAAACAAGTCAACATAACCAACGAAAGAAAGAGAGAGAAACGACGACCACCCTACCCTACATCCAAGGTGTCACAGAACAAATGGGAAGAATTCTCAACAAACACAACATCCAAACCATATTTGAACCACATGCGAAAATAGGACAACCACTTAATAACTCTAAATGCAAAAAGACATCCCTCAGTGATCCAGTAATATATAAAATCCCTTGTTCTTGTCGCAAAGTCTATATATAACAGGAGATAACATTTTATTTAACAAAACAACAATCTTTGCAAAAACACACAATATCTTTCCAAGAAAACGTAGAGAAGCAATCTAAATCTTAAAACACCCTAAAAGCATTAAGGGCATATGATACTTACAGTTTCCACGGCTTTTTCCACAAAAATGAAAATTTTTAAAAACTGAATTCGGAGATTCTATTAAATATCATAACGGACGTCCCCGGACTCTTTTTTGAAGGAAAATAACAAAAAAATTATTGTACGAAATAAAAATTGTATGCATATGCATTATTTTGAGGTTAGGTCGTTTTTCATCTCTGCCTTTCCGATAATCTGAAAATTATTTATGAAATAAACTTTTTTATTGCCTGCAAGCAAGGTTAATTCCGGGAGATTAGTTACTATTTATTCATAAGTCCTAAGTTTTCGGCCAAAAATATTGTGTAGTTTGAAAGTAACGGTCGGGTGAGTTATAACACACATAACCTCGAAATATACACGCACGTTGTTAGCAATATCAAAAAATTTTTTATAAAAAAACACAAACAAAGTGTATGGGGACGACCGTTAGCATGTTCGCTATCGTTTCCCAGATTTTGAAGGCAAAATATTTCTTATTCTAGGAAAAAAGCCGGGGGAATCTAACACTGAAAAAATCGATACTAATTCCTAAGCGCTATGCAAATTAATCACATTTTGCTAAATTAAAACTTTTTTGAATTAACCTACAAAAAAAGTGTGTGAGGACGTCCGTTAGCATGTTCACTATCATTTCCCAAATTTTTAAGACAAAATATTTATTATTCTAGAAAAGAAGCCGGAGGAACCTAAAACTGGTAAAATCGACAATTTTCTAAGTATTCACATGCCCTTAATAGGGACAAAGGATGTAATACGAATTCGATTTGGTTTACCGTCCTCCCGAATTTGTAAAAGAAGACTCGATTGGCCAATCAGGTTCGACCAGTCCCCACGTTACGGTTCTCTGGCCAATCACAGGCATCGTAGACGGTATACATAAGTACACCATAACCTGCTACCACAGTTTTAGGTCAGTTTTGAAGAAGTGAACTGCAGTGTTCAGGACACGTCGTCTCGGGAAAATTCGTAGTTCATTTTCACGATTGAAATCTTTGGAGCTTGTTTTTTTTTCTTTTCTTAGTAACATTTTCCAGTTCTCTACTTAAAAGAAACAGTAAGATTACACTTTTCAAAATTTCATTTTTTGTAACACGCCAAAATTCGGAATAAGGTTGTACTCATTTCATTTGCCAATAAAATTAAGGATGTCCGCCAAGGATAAGACAAGAGTAGATACAATTGTCTTTTTTTTAGCTATATAAAAAGATCATTAAGATGAAGAATTTAAAAAAAAAAATATTAATTCATATTCTAATTCTTCCTTAGAATGTATAGTATACTATATAGTTTTTGTCTGATAATTGGCTTCAACCTTGGTCTACTCAAATATTTACATGCATTAGAGTGAATAATAATGAAAAACAATTAACTAATTTTTTCGTTAGAACTAATATCAAAATTTATATAATCATTTACGTCCATGCAAAAACCGTTGCTTAAATTCAAAATTTAAACCTTTTTCAAGTCAAATCACAATTCTTTATGGAAATTGTGTATTTAAAAATAAAATTTATAATTCTGAACATCAACTTTTTCGTTATATAAAAATGTATATCTTTTGTTGAAAAATTATTTTTCAAATTCAAGATTAGTTTATAGTTCGCATGTAACAATCATGGTGATATTTCGTTAATTTACAAACCAAGTATTCAAAAATTCAATTCTGAAGGTTTTTTTGAAACAAATTTTTAATGTATCACAAAGTACACTGTTATAAAAAATTCGTACAACGTCACACCGAAGTGCGAAGTTGTGATGATACGGTGCGACATTTTGGTGCGAAAAAGCATTTCTTCTACTAAAATACACTTCTCCGCTTTTAAGTTGGTAAATTTACGAACTCTCAACTTCCCAGTGTTGAAAATACTAACGAATCACACCGAGGAGGTGTGAAAATCTTAATCTAAACTTAAAGTTTCACTGAAAAGTGTGGAATCAAAAACTAAGTCGAAGCGAGAATAGTACATTTCGAGGCAAGAATCTTGTTAAAGTTGAGATTTTGAGGTTAGAGTGGTATAAACATACAATCGACACTATACGGTGTGAAAACTAACACCGATAAGTTGCTTTGCGCGCGCACGCGCAGTTAACTTGTGTAGGCTTGTACGAGCTAAAGACGTTAGAGGATAAATTTATAACTAAAAAGATAATTTTTCAAGAAAAAAAATGTCAACAAGATTGATCAATTTTCATCTTTGCAAACGAATTTTAAACTGACACGATAAGCATTAAACCAAAAATGGACTAGTTAAATTTTCAGACAAAAAATGGAATTTTGAACAAAATAAATTAATTCTTAATAAAAAACATTTAGTTTTAACAAAAAATGGAACAATTAAATTTGCATTAAAAAAATTAATTTTGAATAAAAAAACAATTAAGTCTACTACAAAATAGTCTAATTTTCAATCAAAGAAATGAATTTTCGTACAAAAAGACTTCTTCCAAAGAAGACAAAATTGCAATAAAATACAAGAATTTTTAACCACATAGTTGAATTTCAACTGAAAAATAATATTTTAATGAAAAATTAATTAATTAAATTAATCAGTTAAAAATAATTATCAAACCCAAAAACTCAAAGTTTCAAAAAAATATTTAAATTTTCAAGCAGAAAATCGAATTTTCAAACAATTAATTGAATTTTCAAACCAATAATTTCCTACAGAAAACAGAAATTTAAAGATTTATAAATGAATTTTAAAATAACAAAAAGAAAACGAATTTTTAACAAAATAGATCAATTTTCAACGAAAAATGATTACATTATTATCTAAAAAAGAAATTTTAAACTAAAAACTGTTCATCAAATTAGTTTAATTTCCAAAAAACTACATGAACTTTCAACTATTTTATACGAAAATAAGTTTCATCAAAACATGCATTTTCAACCAAAGAAATGAACTTTTAATTAAAGTAGATGAATTTTTAAACAAGAAGAATAAATTGCTACCAAAAAAGATTAATTTTTAACTGAGAATGGTCAATTTTCAGTATAAGAAAATATTTTTTCAACTAAAAAAATCAAATTTTCTACAAAACAGTTGAATTAACAACCAAAAAATCAATTTTTAAACGAAAGCAATTATTTTCTATTTAAAAAAGATGAATTTACAACTAAAAAAATACTTTAAAAAAAACTTTGACAAAATGGTCAAATTTTCAACTTTAAAAATGAATATTAAAACTAGAAAATAAGTATTTAACCAAAAATAGAATAGGTGCATTTTCAGATAAAAAATTTAATTTTCTGCACAATAGTTTATTTTTCGATATAAAAAATGAATTTTGAACTGTAAAATATTGTGAATAAAAGAAATCGAATGTACAACAGAATAGTTAAATTTTTAAATATATAGTTGGATTTTCAAATAAAAAAAAAAACATTTTTACAAACAATGGGATGGAATGAATTCTGAAAGAAAATTGAAAAAAGAACACCAAATTTTTTTATTATTTTGTAAAACTTTTAAATTTAACCATGTTATATATAATTTTAGAACAAACACAAGAACTTAATTCTTATCTAGCCTTCTCGCACAATTTTGTTGCACAATTTTGTTTAAAGTTTATGTTGGTTAAAAAAAATGTGCTTTCCAATTTGAGTAAGTTCAGGACATATTTAGACATTTTGAAACGATTCAAAAATAACTAAAACTTGTATCAATTTGTTAAGAATTTTGTATGGTTTCACTGTCAACAGATAGATGAATTTCTAACGACAAAAAAAATAATTTTCTACCAAAAAAGATTAATTTTTTACTAAGGAAAGTCAATTTTGAAGCAAAAATAAAATAACACATTTTTAACAAAATTGATAAATTTTCAAATAAAAAAAATCAATTGAGGAGAATTATTTCCTATTAAAAAAAGATGAATTTTCAACTAAAAAAATAATGTAAAAAAAATTCAACAAAATCGTTAAATTTTCTACTTTAAAAATGAAAATTAAAACTAAAAAATAAGTATTTAACCGAAAACAGAAAAGTTACATTTTCAGATAAAAAATTTAATTTTCTGCAAAATAGTTAAATTTTTTATCTAAGAAATGAATTTTCAACTGAAAAATATTATGAATAAAAAAAATAGAGTTCACGACCGAATAGTTACAATTTTTAACATATACTTGGATTTCGGTTTAAAAAGATACATTTTTACCAAAAATGGAATGAAATGAATTCTGAAAGAAAATTAAAAAAGGAGACAACATTTTTATATGATTCTTTAAACATTTTGAAAGGGGTGTAAAAGAGCGTGTAGAAAATTTTGTAATTTTGCTATGTTGTATATAATTTTAGAAAAAATAAAAAACTTAATTATTTTCTAGTCTTCTCGTGCATTTTTGTTGCCCAATTTTCTTAAAAGTTTATGTTGGTTTAAAAAATGCGCTTTCCAATTTGAGTAAGTTTAGGAGATATTCATAAATTTTTAAACGATTGAAAAATAAATAAAACTTGTAACAATTTGTTTAAGATTTGTATGGTTTACCTTTAAACCATTTTATACTGAAGGAAGAGAAAATTTGATCAGAAAATGCATTTTCAACCAAAGAAATTAATTTTTAATTAAAATAGATGAATTTATAAGAAGAAGAATAATTTTCTTCCAAAAAAGATTAATTTTTAACTGAGAAAGGTCAATTTTCAAGAAAAAATAAAACAACACATTTTCAACAAAGTTGTTAAATTTTCAAATAAAAAAAATTTTGAACTAAAAATAATACAATTAAATTTTCAGTATAAGAAAATTATTTTTTAACTAAAAAACAGCGAATTTTCAAAAAAATTTAAATTATGAACCAAAAAATAAATTTCTAAGCAAGAAAAATCATTTTCTATTTGAAAATGATGCATTTTCAACTGAAAAAATCATTAAAAAAATTTTTTTTTTAAATCGTTAAATTTTCAACTTTAAAAATTCTTAATATATGAACACTATACGAAACCTTTCATGTATTTAGATACTTATCTCAATATTACAAATTTTAGCGTTTACGATTAGATTTCCATTGTAAAATAATCGCAATTATGAATAATTGTAAAATAAATTTACCAAATTTTATTTTTTGAAGAAATATCTCGTGATTTTAAAAGGAGAAAACCATTCTAAAAGTACCTTTTGGTATAGTATCTTAATAAATAAGGAACTAACGTTTTTAACAATGCAAAATAATCACAATTTTTAAAATATTTCTAAATTTTGTTTTTCTGGACATGGTTTTACACTAAACATAAAGCAGATTAATATACACTTAAAAAATAAAAATAAGAAAGGTCAGAAATTCATACAGTTGTCTTTTCGAAAATCCCACGCATTCTTTAATAAAACTCCTTTCCACACCACCTTCAAAGAAAAATTTTCACAACATTTTTATCAAATGATAAGTTATTGTACTTAGGGGAAAAATAAAAATTTTTCATTAATTATGAATGTCTAATTGACGTCAGTTCCCTTACTATTCACACTTCAGAATTGAGGAATCTCTTTTTTGCAAAGAAAAAGTGTGAAAGTCCTTTGTTTATCGACTGTTATTATAATTTATTTATTTTACATATACATCTGTTATATCTTATCAAAATTAAATACAAAAATCTTGAATTTTAAGTGCATTTCAATACTACAATTCTTAAGTGTTTCCATTTTTTAGAAATAATTTGACTAATTTTATATGTACTTAAAATAAGATTTTTTTAAATTTCATAGAACTTATTCTAAGTAAACAAATTATATCTTTAAGCATGCAGGAATGTGTCTTCTTTTTGAATGTTTCAAAATTTATTTCATAACTTATTTGTATTGAAAATAATTGGACCTCTTGCGATTAAAAGCGGGGATTCAGCCTGAGAAGAAATGTGCTAAGGGTAATTTTAAAAAAATCATTAGAATTTTATTTTTAAAGACTGACAAGTGTACAAATTTTCCAGGCACATCTTTTTTTTCTTCTACAAGAATTTTTAGATTGTTCTGTTTTTTAAATAAGTTTATTCTACGTTCTAAAACTCTTCTAAAGTTCAAATCATTTTTAAATTTCATCAATTCTACTAAATATTTCTTGAATTTATTCAAGCATTTACATTTTTTTAACTTTTTAATCATAGTGAATTAAAAAATGTTGCTTTTAAACCCTTCAACACTCTTTTTCGCAATTTTAGAAAATCGTTTAATGTGTTTAAAAGTTTTCTTTAATTTTCTTTTAAAGTTCATTTTTCAAAATAAAAAATCATACCAAATTTTTGCTCAAATGTTAGGAAAATAATTCTGTTTTTTTTAATCTTGTCAGACCTTCTAATCTTTGCATATTTAAAAATTCTTCAAGATTTTACTGATTTTTTTAAATTCTGTGAAATAAGAAAAATTGCCTTTAAACTTTTTGAAACAGTTTGATAATTTTTGAAATCTTTTTTAATGTTTTGAAATGTTTAAAAATAATTTCCTGAAATTAATTTTTCGCAGTAAAAAGTTTACTTTAATTATTACTAGGAACCTAAAAGAATTTTTTTCATTTCCGTGAAACCTTACAAAATTAAACGAAAAAAATCTTTACAAGTTTTATTTATTTTCAAAATTCGTCAATATTTTTTAAGCTTAGGCAAATTTGAAAGCACATTTTGTAAACCAACATAAATTTTTTAAAAATTGTGCAACAAAATTTCGCAAGAAGGTTTAATAAGAACTAAGTTCCAAATATTTTTCTACAATGATATAACACAGCAAAATTGCATGAACTTTCATTCTCTTGACACCCTGAAAAATTAAGTTTACTTAAAAACTCCTCCTAATAGCCAGTTAGCCACCTAAAGAGCAAAAAACATTCACTTATCGGTGTGATTCAGCGACTTTTTTCTAACAGTGTAGAACCTGTAGAAATTATAAGTATGAAATTATGGGTCTGGATCACACAAACGTAAAATAACATGGATAATTCTTTATTGATAATTTCTTTTAAATAATTTAAAATTGTAATTGTTTTATTACATTAACAAAATATTTTATGTTATAATAGTTACAAGATGGTAATGCTGGTGTTCGAATTTTCATAATCAGAGAAACTAAAAAATTGGTTAGAAAAAAATCATGAAATCTAATACGTTATAGAATGCATCTCCTCAATTTCCAGATACTTGTAACAATTTGATTCTACTTCGAATTACAAGCACCAACATATTTCAGTTTTAAATTGCTAAAAAAATTAATTAGTGGCGTGGTCGAGAGTCGTTTACCACTATTTTTTTAAAATTAACGGAGATTGGACGATAACTGCCTAAGGGAGTTTCGTTGATTTCTTCTCTGGTCATATCTTCAACTTTGCCGCTGTATATGTTTATTTTTACCCGCCTTTGCGTGTAACTCTTCATTGCATATATTCCACGAAGAACTGTATTATTTCGCTCTAATATTGCAAAGACTTCACCATTGGACGTTGTCAATACAGTATGCTCTTCGTTTGATATGGGTAAATAGGCCATAAATCTTCCTCTTACATTAATTTGTGCATCTCTAGGAAACGTGTATCTTCGAATTTCAAATCGACGGTTTGGATTTGTGCGGGGAATAAGCCGAATAGATCTAAGTTCCTCAATTGTATGTCCCCCTAGTCGGAAGAAAGTGCGAGTTGCAAAGGAAGGCCTGCTCCGGGCACGAAGAGAAGGTTCGTCAGGAGGAGGAGACCTGTTCGAAGAACCCGAACAAGGTAAGGCAAGAGAAAGAGTCAAGTCAACAGAAGGTCTGTCACGAGGAATATAAGGGGGAGAGTCATCATCAGGTGAATGCTCGTACTGTAAGCTTAACTCTGCAACAAGAAATAGAGATGTACAATTTTTGCTTTGCATTCTCTTCCGGCATTTTTTTTCGCTTTTAGAGAGAGTGGAGGCAGTTTAATAGATTGTATAACAAGGTAGCCGCGCGAGCGTAGCGAGTAGGTTAATTTATTCAAGTTGGTAATCGACGATTTCCGCTCGTTCAATACGCGACTTCCCCCAGTCACTGCTGGCCACCACGAGCGACTGCGCTCGTTTAGAAGAATCTAAGTTGTGATGCGCAGTTGCAGGCAAAGGAGTAGATTGAGGACGCGCCTGACATTACTTAGTTCTCTAGAGGACTGAATGCCATATTACTTTCCTGTGACGTCACCAATCAAGAAAACACCAACTTTGTTTCTTCTGGAAAAGCATGTAAGTCGCAAGTTCCAGCGCGGGTATTGGGGAAAATATTAAACCATCTAAATACAGACTTTTAACTTTTTCCGCGGTTTTCCTCTTTCGCATTTTGAAAGAATTTTACTTTTCGTCCTGGCTTCCCAAGCACATTAGCACATTCTTTAGTGCGTCTTTTAGAACATTCTTTGGTACATTTTTTGTTACGCCGTCCCTGACCTC
The DNA here is from genome assembly GCF_010883055.1 of Belonocnema kinseyi. Taxonomy (NCBI): domain Eukaryota; kingdom Metazoa; phylum Arthropoda; class Insecta; order Hymenoptera; family Cynipidae; genus Belonocnema; species Belonocnema kinseyi. The sequence continues at coordinate 111,307,478 of NC_046665.1, read as the reverse complement.
ATTTTCTACTTTGAAAAAAAGTTTTTAAAGATTTTTTTTTGTTTTTATTTAAAGTGTAATAGATTGATATCAATATCCAGAAAACATGCATCCAAATTAAAAGAAAATATACGCCCTGAGCTACCTAATAACTAAGATTTTGCACAAATGGTAATTCAAATTGCTGAATGTTTTATGTTTTATAACAAAAAACTGTCTACGTGTACTTAGCACATCGAACTATTTGTACCAAAATTTTTGTGCAAATATCCCACCGCCTAATTAAAAATAATATATAAATTTCGGCAGATTCACAAAGAAACTTTAAAAAATTTTCCAAAATTTTGAAAGGCTTCAGAAGAATTAAAAACATTTTCTTGCAAAATTGAAAACGATTTTTTATTTTAAACATTTAACTTTAAGAGAATATTCAAAAGAAGAATGTATAAAGTTATAAGAAATTAATATGGACGATTTGTAGAAATTTTTTTATTTAGCAGGATTGAAACAAAATTCTGAGGAAAATTTTTTTAAAAATTCTAATATTTTAAAACGATGTTTAGAGGTTCTGAAAAAATAATAAAATAATTTCAAATTTGAAAAAATTTTAAACGAAATGCAGGTGTTTCAAGATTTTGATATAAAATGTAGAAGCATTGTAAGGAATTTTTAAACTATTTAAAATGAAAATTATTTAACTTCAGTTTTAGAAGTATTTAGTTTATAAAAAATGTTATATATCAATTCTTACTGTTTCTAGCTTTAAATTACTGAAAATTATATAATTTAATTTTTTTAACATTGATTTACTACCTTCTCAAATAAATTGAAATTGATCACGTGGATTCATATTTTTGGAAAAGAATATTTAAACTCTGGAAGTCGTTAAACAGAAAAAATTATCTTTAAATTTAGCTGTATTGAATTTAAATCTGTTTAGTTGAAAAATGTTTATGACCTTCAATTTTATGCGTGTAAATTATCAATCATTTAAATACAATATTTCTGAATTAAAAAACTTTTAAACTTCAATTTTAATAGTTAAAAGTTTAAGAGTTCCACTTGGAGTGCTTTAATTTTCAGCTGAGTTTTTATTATTTCAAATGAAAACATATTTAGCTTTAACGCTCGATTTGTTTAATAACGAATGCGTTTTTCTGAGACTTTTCAAATTCCATTTTTTTAACACAGACATTCTGTGTTTCCCAAGAATAAATTTAGAATATAGCTGAACTTATTTCGGAGAAATTTAAATGGATTTAAAATTAAATAGTCATTGGGAAGGAATGATGATTAAAGAGGACAAATTCTGATTTGCTTCGAGTTTTAAAAAATTTACCTCAAATTAATTTAATAATAATTTAATATATATAATATAATAATTCATTATATTTACCAACAGAAGTACGGATGACTGCCAATAATAAGACAAGAAAAGAAAAAATATTCATCTTTTCTAATAAGTGGCAGAAATCAGTTATGTATTATGGAAAATTTAACGGATCAATATTCTGGCTCGTTATCAGATTTCGTAGTGTATCACATATATGTCTTTTCATAGATAATAAATATCGACCTTGTTCTGCTAAAATATTTATATTTCGTCAGAGCAACTTTTAAAGAAAAAATGTAACTACCACGTTCATTAAAACTCCCCTTCCTATCGCCCCATTTTCTTCCCCTCCCTATCTTTCCTTTTTCTTCCCCTATACCTCTCCCCCTTCCCTTCTCGCAACCCCTTCCCATCACCCT
>NC_046665.1:111299823-111305647 GCF_010883055.1 Belonocnema kinseyi | reverse complement strand
CTCCCTCTCCCTCCTCTATCCCCCTATCTTCCTCATACTTCCTCCCCCCACCTTATTTCTCCCTTAACTTCAAAGGATATTATAAGATTTTTATGTTGAGGATATTTCAAATTATTCAAAAGAATTTCTCATGGTTTTCTAGGTGTTTATAGTATTTAATAGGTTTTTAAAACTTCTAAGGATTTGAAGGTATTAAAAATAATTTTATAATATTCATTGGCATTTCACAGAATACAATTGTTTCGATGAAATTTACGAAACTACAGAGTAAAGTTACAAGCAGTTTCTCATAACAGAAAACTGTACTAATGTCAAACTTTGCTTTAAGATTTATCATTTTAGTCAAAAATTTATTTATTCTGTTAACCATTTACCCATTTTGTTGACAAATTTTTTGCACCTAAGAGGTTTTTATTATAATTTGCTTGTGATATTCATTAAATTAATTACCAGAACGTAAAGAAAAAAATCAAAATCAAATGCTAATTTACGGTAAAATTGGTTATAAAAGAAAAAATTGTTACGCATGTTGATTTTAGCATTTTTCTAATAAATAGAAATCGTGTTGTTAAAGATTCACACTTCCTCACATTATTTGTCTGAATTAATACCCTTTACGAAATGAACGCTTATCGCTTCTAAAAGAACTTCGAATTTTTCCGAAATAAAACCTCAGTCATTTTTTATTCATGATTTATTTTAAATGATATTTTCATAACAAAAATAATTTGTACTTTTTGAAAAACTTTCGCCATTTTGATAAACAAAGAAAAATTTCGATTTAAAAGTTTTTCTGTTTGGATATACATTAATCTTTTTGGTTATAAATGTACTTTATTGGTTAACAATTTACATATTTTAATAATAACCAAATACTTTTATTTGAAATTTGATAAAATTAAAGCCTTTTAAATGGAATTTGTTACGTTCCCTATAATAATTTCATTTATTGAAATGTATGCTGCTCTCTCCGTGAAAAACAAAGAAAATTACAAAACTGACTCGCAACCGAAACCGTTTAATCGACGGTGAATTAAGACGCAATCTTTTTTTTACAAATTTGATGTGTTCAGACGTAGTTAAAAGAGTTCCATATATTCATAAGAATCCAGAAATTTCTAAATAAATCTGTTTGCGGTTTTCACTCAGGCGAGCACTCATGCGTGAACAAAGAAAAGTGGAGCGGGCTATAATAGGTTAGATCCCACCCACCGTCAGCCCCAAAATCGGCGCTATAGAAGAGCTTCAATGTATATCTAAGGGATTCAAATTAATTCAATGTATATTCTAAATATTTTACGAAAAATAAAAACCTTTAAAAGAATTCAAATTATTTCGAATCAATTCAAAGATTTATACAGGATTCTGAAAAATTCAAAAAGCGTGCATTATAATGCAAAAGCAGTTCACCCGTCATTCAGAGTTGCTGAATTGAGAAATAGATGAATAGAATTTCAGACTTTGATTATTAACAACAAATTTGTTATATTTGAGATTATGACTATAATTAAAGCAAGTACCGCTTGCAACAAAATACTAATCATCAATATCAAGGCAGCTCATCAATTGAATCAAAGAATTTTGCGCGTTCCTCGTACTTCTTTAATAATAACAAATAATAATTTGTTTAATGCATAACAAATTATTATTAATTTTCATGAAACCGACCGTCAAACATCTTTCAATTATGCGTTCCTCTAAATAAAACTATGCATAAAGAAAAAATGAAATTTTTTGGAAGGCACTTTTTAAAAAATATTTTTCCCACCGAATTTTTAGCAAAAAATTTTTGTTTAATTAGGAAATCTGTATTATCGATCTAACGCAAACCTCAAATTTAGATTTTTTTCTCTAAGATGTTAATATTGAATTTTATCTAAGAAAAAATCCCTCAGCTTCACTCCGCTGGAAATCGAAAGGCACCCTCCAATGGCAATCGGTAGACCAGTGGTTTGATTCCCAGCGAAGCGAAGGAATGGGACTTTTTTCACAAATAAAATTGAATTTATTTTAATTTCCATTTTTAAATTTATTTTAAAACAAGTAAATTCCGACGTCTACAAGTTAAATTGGTTAATTATAACCCAAGATACCTCATTTAAAAAAAGTCCAAAAACTCGAATTTCAAAATCTTCGCCACTTTTTCGAATTTAAAAAAAGTATTTGGTGGAACTATTCTTCAACACTGAGCGATTCTATATGCTGAGAGACAGTCAAATCTCATTTCACCACGAAAATTCTACAAGGATAATTTTAAACTTTTCAATAAGAGAAAAAGGTAATTAATGAATTAATAAAGAATTTAATTTAAGATTTATGTAATGAATAATAGTCAGAATTATGCGATTTTAATTATATGACATGTTTTGGGTGCTCTGTCGACAAAAATTATTTAAAGTCAAATTTTACGTGTGATCGGTTATAAAAATTAAAATTGTTGCGCATAATGATAATTCATTTCTGTATATAAATTTAGCATTCAATATAATCAACTTTAGATAGTCTGCTCTTGGCGCAGCAAATAAATAAATTTAAAATGATTTAATTTTGTTTATAAGAGAATCTATGTTGAAATATTATAAGATTAATTGTTTTTCAACAACCCTGATGTACTTTTGAAATTAAAATTAAAATCTAGTTTTAAAAGTGCACAGATCCCAATGCCGTTGAGTAAGAAAATTCTGAATAGTCCAGAAACCTTTTAATTACGTAAGCATAAAACACATTTATTTTAAAGTTTAACAGAAAACTTTTTTGTCACCGCCTGTCTCAAAACCGACACTAAATCCAGATTTGACTTTATTTGATTAAGAATTCGTTTTTTTCTTGGTAAAAATTAATTTGTGACACTGCCAATTTAACATTTGATTATTTCGAAAATTCTTCTTCTTTAGTTTAAAATTAAAATATTTACTTCAAAACTAACTTTTGATTGCAAATTGAAATTTCGGGGTTGAGAATTCAACTATTTTGTAGAAAATCAATATTTTAGTTTTAAAAATCAACAATTTAGTTAAAACTTTTGATGCTTCTGGACTAAATATCATTCTTGGTTGAAAAATAAACTTATTTGCTAAAAAATGATCTTTTTGATAAAAAAATTCATCGCTTTCTTAAAAAAATTTTGTCGTTTAAAATACAACTTTTCGGTGTTAGCTTCACCTGTTTCGGTTGAGGATTGAACTATTCGTTTAATTTTGTGTATGTATCATACCTGTCTATAATTAAAACTTTTGTCAGCGATATTCATAAACTCAATATCTCAAGAGTAGATTTTCATTTATTATTAAAAATAAAGTTGAATTTTGATCGCATTCCAAAGCAGAGTTAAATTCAATATTAGGTTCTGTTATTTCAAGATTGCGAACTTCCACATATATTTCGATTGCAGCGATTCTTCTTATGCTGTACTGAGAGATTACCATTTTTAAGTTGCTCTTCTCATAGTCTAAGATACGACGGTTTTACGATAATTCACAAAACTCTAGCGGAAAATTACAAAAAGTTTAATTACCTACAACATAAAACTCTACTGATGTCGAATTTTGCTTTAAGATTCATCATTTTAGTTAAAAATGTATCTCTTTCGTTTAGCATTTAACTCTTTTGTGGAAAATTATTTTGTAAATAGGATTGGAATATTTTTTTCATACTTTTCTCCTAAAAAATTTAATTTTTTCGCTTTAAAAAATGTTTCAAATGTCATAATAATTTCTGGTACAGTTTAAATTCGGTTCAGTGCTTTGCAGTACTTACATTAATTTTATTTAAAAGAATGTAAGCTGCACTCTTCGTGAAAAATCTTCTTATTAACACAGTTTAACAAACATTTTTTTCTCAATATTCTCGTAAGCTTCCATGTTTTGTTTAAAATGCATCTTATTTATTCAAAACATTAAGCATTTTGTTGAAAATTCTTCTTTTGAGTTAGCGACACATCTTTTAGGCAAAAAATTGAACTTTTTGTGAAAAGAGCCATTAAAATGTTATAAGAATTAATATGCTGATCTTTGGAATTAAATAATAATTCTTGGGGAAAAGAATGAATTAAACAGATAAAAGCAAGGGATAAGTCAAGAAATTTTCAAAATGAGATTTTGTGACAAAAGTATCACCAGTAAGTTGTTATATTTTGATCCTAACTTAAATATCAAATAATAATATATTACAATTTTACAATTAATAAGATTTTAATTTATGTTGTTGAATAATAATTGTTTCAAAATTCTTTGATATTGGATGTCTGTTGCCATAGATTCCTCGCAGAAGTGTATAATTGCAAAGACTTCCCCATTGGACGTTCCCAGTGGGCACAACATTTGGCGACATCTTTACGACATCATTACGACATCCTTACGACAATTTTACGAAATGCTATATCCATGCCGTTTCGCTGTCTTTACGATGTCGTAAAGACATCGTCAGATCATGCGACTTATTTACCATATCGTAAAGACAGTGAAACGACATAGAAATAGGATGTCGTAAAGTTGTCGTTAAGATATCCTAACGATGTCGTAAAGACATTTCAAAATTTTATGCCCACTGGGTTGATAATACAGTTTGTCTTCTGATTGGCTGAATGAGAGGACCTGGACCTAGGATGAAGAGAAGACTCGGCAGGAGAAAAGTACCTGACTGGAGAACCCAAAGAATGAAGCATCGCAAGAAAAAAAGTTAAATCAAGAGAATCAGAAGTTCTGCCATGAGTAACACCAGCATTGCAGACGCCTTTAGATGAACGCTCGGTCTGTACGAGGTGTGTTCAAAAAGTAAGGTGACTTTTAGAATTTCGCGTGCTACGTACATTCAAGTTTTAAATTTTTCGTTTTTTTGTGTTGATACACTCGTCACGATCATATATTCACAGTTTTTACTATATAGCTCGCGTTGTTTTTCTGGCAGAGGCGTAAAACGTTAGAAGGGTTTAGTGTGCTCGGCGATTTTCTTCTTTCGAAAAAAATGGAGCAAAGAGTTTGAATTAAATTTTGTGTGAAAAATGGAATCCAGTGCTCTAAAACTCTGGAAATGTTGACAGTTGCATACGGTGAGTCTACTCTGACTAAGAAAAATGTGTATAAGTGGTACAAGCCAAGAAGGCCGAGAGGATGTCGAACACGAACCTCGCCCTGGACGTCCCAGCACGCACAGTGGGGTGAAATCGGAAAACGAGGTTCAAAATGACATTTAGAACGCAATTATGCACCGATTTTAGAATTTTTTTTTTGAAAAATTCAGAACTAAATTTTTCAGAAAATGGTGAGAGTAGATTTTTTATTTTTTTGTTTATTTAATTTTTATTTTAATGCAAACATCGAAAAAAATGTCGATTTTTCTAATTTCATTTTTTATCTTCTAGAGAAAATTTTTCTTATGCTTCTCGTCCCTTGAATTTAGTACACAGGGGTATAAGAAATATAAAAAAATTCTTAATTAGCATAGTTAATTTTTATAACAAATTGTATTAACAAATACTCGACATTAAGGGTTATTCGGCTTCAACGTATATTTCTGCTCTGAAATCGCTTGCTTTCATTGTGAGGATGATACGTGAATATTTAAATTTAACATTAAATGTTATTTGTTTATTTTATAAACAAATTATATAAACGAATTCACATTTTGGCCGTTTTTAGGTGAAAAGGAACCGTTTTTTCTTCCTATTGTATTGCAATTATGTTGGCAGTGATTTTTTCGACAAAAAATTTGCCAATCATAAATGTTCGTTCATTTTATAAACAAATTATGTAAACAAATTCACATTTTGGACGTTTTTAAACAAAAATTAATCGGTTTTTCCTCTCACCTTGCTGAAATTATATTT
>NC_046665.1:111290669-111299723 GCF_010883055.1 Belonocnema kinseyi | reverse complement strand
GGGACGAGAAGTATAAGAAAAATTTTGTCTAGAAGATAAAAAATGAAATTAGAAAAATCGACATTTTTTTCAATGTTTGCATTAAAATAAAAATTAAATAAAAAAAAAAAATAAAAAATCTACTCTTACCATTTTCTGAAAAATTTAGTTCTGAATTTTTCAAAAAAAAAAAAATTCTAAAATCGGTGCATAATTGCGTTCTAAATGTCATTTTGAACCTAGTTTTCCGATTTCACCCCACTGTGGCACGTCAACAACAGATGAAAACGTTCAAGCAGTGGAAGAAATGGTGTTGAAAAATCGCCGAATTACCATCAGAGAAGTTGCTGAAGATGTTGGCATATCGGTTGGCTCATGCCATGCTATCTTTTCGGACGTTTTGTGCGTGAGACGTGTCAGCGAAATTTGTTTCAAAACTGCTTAATTTTGATCAAAAGATTCATCGCATGACCATCGCTCAAGAGATGTTGAATGAAGTCAATAATGATGGAAGCATCCTGAGTCTCCAAGACCGAAAAAAGCACGTCAAGTTCGGTCAAATGTGAATGTTTTGTTCACTGTCTTCTTTGATTACCGTGGCGTAGTGCATCAGGAATTCTGACCACAAGGTCGTAAGGTCAATAAGGAGTATCACCTTCAAGTTATGCGTCGTTTGCGAGAGGTGATACGCAAAAAACGTCCGGAACTTTGGAAAAACAATTCGTGGCTTTTGCATCACGATAATGCACCTGCTCATTCATCGTTGCTTGTGAAAGATTTTCTGACCAAAAACAGCACCACAGTCATGCCTCAGCCTCCACATTCACCGGATTTGGCCCCCGGTGAATTTTTTCTTTTCCCAAAACTGAAGAGACCCATGAAAGGACATCGATTTTCAACGATTGAGGAAATAAAAACTGTATCGTTGAAAGAACTCAAGGCTATACCACAAAGTGATTATCAGAAGTGCTTCGATGATTGGAAAAAGCGTTGGCACAAGTGTATTATATCTGAGGGGGATTACTTTGAAGGGGACAACATAAATATTGAGGAATAAATTAATATTTTTTGAGAAAACCATAAAGTCACCTTATTTTTTTAACACACCTCGTACACTTAACTCTGAAACATGGATACTACCATTCGTCGTGTACCATATGTGCACATATAGTACAAATTCCGTATTAACAGAATACGTACCCATCTCAAGTCGACTAATATAAACTTTTTAAGACAATAGCAGCTAAATTGGAATGACAGTTCAATTGTACACACTCTAATTTGCGTATAGCTGATAGAATATACTTAAAATTATACACAGATTTAATATGTTATTATATTCACCAATAGCATTCAGGACAACCGTCAAGCAGAAGAGGACAGCAGAAATAATTCTCATTTTTTATATTTATAGGAAGCGCTAAACAATATATTAATGAAAACTTTAATTAAAATTATAGCTAATGAATATTCTATTTTCATCAGATTTTATACTGTACTGTGTAGTCGTTTTCTCTTGGATAATGCGCATCAAATATATTTTACTCAGATATTTACATTTCATTCGAGTGATTTTCAAGGAGTCGGGAAGGGATGGTTACGGTATTCACGAAGGTGTCCGAACCAGGAGTGTTGCAGAATTGCGCAATACATTAGCGGCCTAGCTTTTAACAATTTTATAAGGTGGCGCTATTTCCTGCGAAGCGGAAGGAACATAAATAGCAAGTAAGCACGATAGCGAGCTCTCTTCGAACAGCAGTGGGGCTCCGATGCTTGTAGCCGGGCATGCCCAAGTTATTCGAACAATTTTAATGAAAAACAGCAATAAATATCAATTCCTTTTTATTAGAAATGTTATACCAAGGTTTAAGAAATAATTATTAATTGTAAGATTTGTTATTTATATTGAATTGAAATTAATTTTTTTCTTTACGTTGATGGCGCTGTTGAAGCTAACCCATCTGCTTTACGATTAGACAAAGAAAACAAAAGAGAGGAAGTATTGGATAGACATAGAGAGATAGGCAAGGCCGCCAGAACCTGCTTCAATTAGAATACAAGCTATCGTGCAATATACTTAACTAAGAATTCGCGCACTGCAGCCTTATCAAGGTGACTATCGCAACTGCTTTCTTGGCAGTTCTAGGAAGACTGAAAACGGAAATACTGAAAAATAGAGTTTCGTATATATGAAATCACTTTAATTTTGTACATCAGTAAGTTCCATAAAAAGACAAATTTACTTTATCGAATACCCTGTTTTTTCTTCGTAACTTTTTGATTTTCCTGGAAGGAAGACACCTTGATAAATTGTGGAAGATTTTAAGAGATTAATTTCTCCCTCTCCCTCCTCACCCATCCCCTCCCTCTTTATCTCCTCCTCACTCCTCCCTACCCCCATTTCCCGCCTACATCCCCCTCACCCTTTGTCTCTCCTTACTTCCTCCTATCATCATCTTGAATACATTATTTCAAAAATTTCGGATTGATTTAATTTATTAAAAATAATTTTTAAGGATTTCATAAGATTTCAAATTATTAAAAAGAATTTCTCATGGTTTTCTAGGCGTTTATACTATTGAATAGATTGTTGAAACTTTTAAGGATTTAAAGGCATTTAAAATGATTTCGCCTTCTTGTTAAACTAAGAATATTTTTGATTAAAAATTAATCTTTTTGCATATGCATTAATCTTTTTGATTATCAATTCACTGAATTGATTAATAATTTCTATATTTTAAAAATAACGAAATACTTTTACTTGAAATTTTGTTCAAATAAAAGCCTTTTAAATTGAATTTATTACATTTTCCATGCTAATTTCATTTTTAAAATGTATCTTGCTCTCTGCGCAAAAAACAAAGAAAATTACAAATTAATTTTTTTCTGAATACTTACCTTTGTAAAGTTGCATATTCCTCTTTCATTATTTATTACACAGCCACATAAAAAAAGTTGTCGGATCTGGGTATGAGACGCATTTACCCCTATATATTTTGATGCGCTGAATTTAAATCCGCCCTCAAAATTTGTCGAACGGGTCTCAGTTTAGCCATAACCTTAATAAGACACTTAAAAATTGGCTAAATAGCTGTTTTTACGCGAACAAAGTCAAACAAAAAAATCAAAAAACCTAAAATCTCATTTAAAATGTACTATAATGTAGTTTGATATGCTAAATTCGAATTCACTGCCTAAATTGGGCCAATTGGTCTAGGTTTGGCCCTAACCTCAAAAAAAAGTTTAAAAATCGCATAAAAGCTGATTTTTCCCTTTAATGAATAACTCACATCTCAAATCTGAGGGAAAACGTATATATCCTTATTTCTTTTATTGCGATGTGTTCAAATTCAATCTAAATCCAAAGGTACATGTTCTTATGTCTTCTTTTGTGTAAAACTCTTTTTATTTGTGTCTGCCATAGCGGAATAAATTCCGTTTACCTAGACACTTGCCGCGATGATATAGTTACAGCTATAAATGATATCAAATAGTGATTCCAAATCTCAGATCAGCGATTATGTACTTTTATAAATGAATTCCACGCCCGCTCACACAGGAAAGACAAACGATAAAATTTTGACTAAGATTTTAGGTTCTTGATTTGAGTTTAGGGTTAAACCTAGACTCACTAGACAAATTATGAGGGCAAATTTGAATTCAGCGCGTCAAAATACATAAGGGTACTTGTGTCTCATACCCATATTCGACAACTTTTTTATGTTGTGTTTTTTGAGGTTAGGATCAAACCTAAACCTTTTTGGCCAGTTTTGATCGCAATTTCAAATTGAGCGTATCGAACGCATAAGGATTCGTATTGGAGCAATATTTTCAAATAAATTTCCACCCCTGTACAGCTATAAGGATTTTCGTTATCGCTGATAAAGAATCCGAAATCAGGCTTGTAAAATTTGAAATCGCGGATCCAATATAGCTTCCGAAAAATACAGAAAAATTCAAATTTTCATAAAAATACTTACAGGGGGGTTTTTTGGACCGTGATGATGAATCTATAATCAAGTTTTCAAATTTCAAGATGACAGAACCAATATGGTTGCCAAAAAGTTACTGAAAAATTCCGAATATTATAAAAATTAGCACAGGTGGGTTTTTTGGGGCAGCTGATGATGAATCCCTGATCAGATTTTTTCATGAGTTGGCTCACAGTTGGGAACAAATAAATAGTAAATCCCGAGAAGTGAATCTAGGCAGTATGTTAACCTAAAGGATACTTATTAGACTGCGACATTCATCGTAGAAAAGAGCCTAAACCCTTATTTTTAACAAAATAACAATACACTATAAAAACAGGAATAAAATAAAATACACTTACTATTGTAAATTTTCACCTCCATGCAGTAGAAGTTGTGCAAGGGCGTTGACTACATCGTCGACGAAAAGACATTGGAACGCTGCAGATGGAATTGATGATCATTTTTCATCATTTTTGGTAACGATATTTGATCCGCCAAGTTAAATTTTAAAAATCTGATGATGCATTCGTCATCAGCATCCCCAAAATCAATTTTGGATTCGTCATCAGCGGCCCCGCAACTTTCTATGCTTGAATTTTTATGAAAATTTGTATGGTTCAGTAGATTTTTATAAAAACCATTTTTGTCATTATTGTTAGACATATTGAAACCGCCATCTTGGATTTGAGAAATCTGATTGCGGAATTGTCATCAGCGACCCTTTCACCTACCATTTGTGAATTTTTATTCAAATTGGAGTGTTTCCGAAGTTTTTGGAAGCCATATTGGATCCGTTATCTTAAACTTTACAAATCTGATTTCGGATTTATCATCAGTGAAGCCGAAAATCGACAAAAAACGACAATGAGGGATGAATACAGGGGGTGCAATACGTAAGGCAAAGCAAGAAAGCTAGACCAACTTTTGCACATACATCAAGAATGGAACAGAGGCGCCTAGACTTGATAAGCTCATTTCTAGAAACCCGGATACTATTTTAAGTACTCTGAAATTGCGCTGCGGGGGATGCTTAGAGTTAGGTGAGGATACTTTGGCTCACCTGATCAAGACACATTTTCTGGGCTGTAGAAAGTTTGGAGAAAAGGGTGCGGAACCTCTGAGGCAACCAAAGATTGCTAGCCCCTCCAGGGTCAGGTGATGCTTAAAGTCTTTCAGTCCTTACAAGTCTCTTAGTTCAGATGAATTACATCCAGTCTTTTTACAGAGGGCTGGAGAAATCATATAGCCGCTAGATAGACTTTCTAGGCCTAGTATGGCGTTGAGATATGTTCCAACAACATGGAGGGTACGAGAGTACTCTCTATTCCGAAAGCAGGCACATCGGTGTACCACCCCAAGGATTTTCATCCCATCAGCCTCACATCTTTCCAACTAAAAACAGTGGAAATACTTGTAAATAGATATATCCGCGATAAATCCTCACGATTGAAACCTTTATGAAGATCAAAGAAGCCTTTAATTTGACTTATAAAGAGGTGTTCAGGGACACAATAATTGCATATTGTGTGCCTATTACAGTCACAGAATTAACCTGCCTCATCTTGGCCAACAGGATCCTAGCTATGACTAAAAGTGATATCAGTTTATGCAGAACCGTTAACTCGAGATGTCTGCAGGGAGCTCACAACTCATGACCACTGCATTATAGGCTATGCTGACGATATACTGGTTATCGTGCGCCGCCAGCATCTGGATGCGCTCCTCGAAGTAATGCAGTAAGCACTGTGAATAGTGGATTCATGGTGCAAGAAGACTGAACCATCAGTCAATCCGAGTAAGACAGGTGTGATTGTATTCACCAGAAGGTATGAGTGGGGAATCACGAGTACATTGAAACTAGGAGGACAACAACTGAAAATCAAAGAACAAGCTAAATATCTAGAAGTCATTCTAGAAAAAAAGCTATCATGGAACGAGCACCTGGAAAACAAGCATAAGAAGATAGAAGCAGCTCTGGGGCTTTGTAGGAGAGTCATAGAAAAAACCTCGGGCTTAAAACCCGAGACACTAATGCGGATCTATACAGCAATCTTGCGCCCCAGGCTAACTTATACGGCCGTGGCTGCGAAAACAACATGTAGATGAAATATGGTAAACGACAAAAGAACCTCGACAACAGTATACTACCCAATCGATTTGGCTAGGGGGCCAATCCTGAGCATTCTCAGGGACAAAATGCCCAATCGCTGCCTTTTCTACAAGAAATATCGAGTTAACCTATCCACGGAGAATGAATGGGTTAACGCCATGACACACCTACCGAGTGATGGAGACAAGTGGTTTACAGATAGCTAAAGGAACAAGGAGATTGCAAGAACCGATGTATATCGTCAAAGGAATTTACTAGGCTTCACAATCGCGATGAGGCCACAGTTCTACAATCTAACATTATTGCCATGCTCCAGTGCGCCTACAGGGCAAAGAAGTATAAGAACAGAAGAAAAATAACCGAGTGAATCTAACTTGGAACCCTGGACACTTTGGCATTAAGGGCATGAGATATCTGAAAGACTAGCAAAACTAGTAGCAAGAGAAAATTTTGCTGAACCTGAACCAGTATTAGGCATTTCTAATAAGATAGTCGCTGAATAAATTAACAGTTGGCTGACCGAAGAACATCAGGATGAGTGGGGATTGGTCTCTGGTTGTAGACAAGCCAAAGCACTCTTAAATTCAAAGCTGAATTCTAACCGGACGAATGAAAAATTCGAGCTTGAGAGGAACGATTCAAAATCCTAACAGAAATGTTTATAGGACATGGAAGCCTCGGGTGTCACAGATTGAAGATAGGGCGTGCCGAAAGTCCATTCTGTCGTCTATGAGGAAGCGATAATGAGACAGATATGTATATCCTTGGTCATGGCCTTGCCATTGCGGGAAAACGTGTAGCACTCAACGGCATTCACTGTATTAGTGGATCAGAAATATCGGCCAAAAGACTGACTGCAGTCCTCTCCCTATCGAGAGGGCTTTGGGGTAACGCTTAAGCTTACAGGCGGACCCAACGGGATCACCCAAGCGTCAGAGCCTGGTTACAATCTCAAACGAGAATAATAATAAAAATACTCAAAAGAGGAAATCCTAACGGAGAAATTTCTCCATACGAATCAATTTGCCTCTCATAAATAAAGATCTAATGTAAACGCTCGTTATGTGTTTAACGTCCGCATTATTATGACAATGCGGGAAAATGAAGTTATTATCGCAGTGTTTTTAGACATACGGGGAGTGGTGATACTTAATAAAAACCCTGATCGACTCCATATACGGTTCGCCTCAAACACACGGAGTTAGTGATACATTAGACAATTGGATGTGCTTTATGGTGAAAAGTAGAACGGTACATACTTTGCTCTATGGTAATGAATTGAAGGCCAAAGTTTCAAGAAAATTGTCACACGGACGAGTTATTTTATTCACTCAGTGTGCGCTTATCATTTATGACCTGATTCGTGGTTGGAACAAATCAGGTCAGCGTTCAACATAGTAGAGAAATGGTGCACGGACCGTTGTTTGTCCGTTAACTCGAAAAAACGGAACTCGTGCATTTTACCAGAAGAAGGTTGACGCAATGATACAAAATCTGGTTACCTACAATGATAACCAGAACCATTATAGCATATGCATAACCGATATATTAGCCAAGAACTGAAATAATCAGTACTATTAAAAACTGAAAAACCTTCCACGGGTTTTCTGCTTGGCGATCAAGGGTGCTATAAAAAAACCAACCGCAGCTTTTGAGGTTATTTTCGATATCTCGTCGTTGCACCTTTTCGTAAGGAAGATTGCGAGAGGGGAAGTCTATAGAATCCTAGTAGGGTAACAGTAGTAGTAGTAACTAGTAATTTAGTAGTCGTAACGTTTTTAACCTAGTAGTAGTAACTTTAGTAATGTTGAGGTCAAAGAACTACAAGGGAACAGTAAGCACATGCTATGCGATAATAATATTCCCGCTATGCAAATTGATGTAATGTCAAGAACATTACATTTGACAGCTAATCATAGTTGGAATATTTTTAGAAAAAAGGGTACGTAGTAAAAAAAGTTTGAAAAACATTGCCTCGGAAAAAGTCATCATCAGGGGACCGACACCTGTGTTCAGGCATTGTCTGGAAAGCGCTACCCTTGCGGCTGGTGGTAATTTGTCGAGCGGACGGTTTTTGGCCTCCCGAGACCTTTCCATTGTTTGAGATTAGAAACAGTGGAGAAAAATCCGAATTTTATACAATATTAATTAATAAAATTTTAATATACTGCATTAGCATTGTTATATTATTCTGAGTAAATCAAAAAAAGGTCGATAAAAATCGGTTAATATTTCCAATCTCAGCCGCATAGGTTCCTATTCCCCAAAAGGGAACGTGTTTTCTTCCTTGTGATTGTATTGACAGATAACCTCACAGAGATGTCTTCTATTCCCCAAAAGTGTTCATATTTCGAGATTACTTAATTCCTTCTAATAAGTTCACAGAATAGGTTTAATAAATTGTCTTAATTCCTTAATGTGGAATATAAGATTAGAAAATTTAATTTAGTCAATTCAAGTCCGCCTCTCTAGAGTTAAAATTATTTTAATTCACACATTTATATATATTTCTTTGATGCATTTTTTAAGAGGTTTAAATAAATTATTAAAATGTAAATAAATATGAATTTGAATATTTTTCGAATTTATAAGTTATAGAATGATATAATAATAAAACATAGGTTAAATAAATTCTTTCGTTAAATTTTACTAAATCGATTGAGAGGAATACGCTTTTCACTTGTTTTGCTCCCGTTGGAGGATTTTTAGTTCCTAACTCTTTTAGGAATCCAATCATACCGCACAAGTAATAATTGTTAACAATAGTTTTTCATTAAGTAACCGTGAGGAGTCGAAATAAAGTTTGAGACGCTGAAAATGCCCTTTTTCAATTGTCGTCTGATTGAAACATATGGTGAAGATAATTCCTAAATATACTTGATATCAAATATAAAGGGGGAGGGTCGGTAAGGCCGGTTTTTGGCCTAATTTATTTTTGCACCAAAAAATCTGAAAAAATCATGGTAGTATCTTATAAGTATCCCGAGTCGA
>NC_046665.1:111277259-111290569 GCF_010883055.1 Belonocnema kinseyi | reverse complement strand
CCATAGTAAACCCGAGCTAACCTCAAAATACATGTTTAAGAGTGTCAAATCTCTCGAAAATACAGTTGGTGGGTAGTGGTGTTTCCTATATTTGTAGGGGTGACTGGGGGGTGGAGGATAGTCCGTTTAGCGTGCAATCGACTCGGGATACTTATCAGATACTACCATGATTTATTCAGATTTTTTGGTCCAAAAATAAATTAGGCCAAAAACCGGCCTTACCGACCGTCCCCCTTTGGATTGCAATTTCTCATTCTACTAAAAAAAAGTCGTTTTTAATATAAGAATCTTATTTTTTATTGTTAAATAATCGTTACAAACCGTGAAATTATTCTTCAAAAGTAGGGTAACTTTGACCAAGTAGGCATCTATACGCGGCCAGTATTTTCTGGTAACGCTTTACAATGCTGCCTTGTACTGGTTCTGTACTGGCAAACCGCCGGCAGACGTTTGCGTACGTTTTTCATAAAGGATCTAGCCTATTATTTTTAAAAATTTTAGGAATAATCATCACAAGGCGCAATTTGTTGTAATTAACATTTTATTTGTTAAAAATTGCTGCGTTAGGCTGGCCAATTGTTTGAAATTTATAGAATTAATTTAAACTTTTTATTCAATACATTCATTCGTGGTTTAATTACAATCCATTTCACGTCTATGCTCATTTTTGAATTATCTTGAAGGCTTACAAATATTTTAAAAGATATTTTGTAAAATTCATAAATTGATGAAGACTCTGAGACTTTGAAAAATATTACAATAATTTGAAGAAATTATGCAGATTTGTGGGTGTTTTATAAACTTCAAAGACATTTTCACTAGCTTTTTACTTAGAAGTAGTTTACGTGATTTGAAAACATTCGAAGGCATTTTTACATTCTCATCAGAGAAGGTATTAGATTTGTGTAAAATTTGCCCCCCCCCCCCTAGTTTCTGTCAAATGTCCACGTTTTGACACCCCCTGAATCCGAAAATAAGGTTTTCACGAATATGTCAGTCTGTATGTCTGTATGTATGTCTGTGAATACGATAACTTTTGAAAAGAATAATCTATTAGATTGCCCTTTGGCACACTCGTTTAGTGTCCTAAACTAAAGGTCAAGTTCGTTAGCCAGCCATTTTGGATGAAAATTCAAAATGTGGGCACATTTTAAATATTTTTGAGACCACTTTTTTAAAAATTCAAAAATTCTCTGTACGGTTATTCATAGAATTCAAATATTTAACAATATGTCCTAATGACTTTTTTTGAAAAATCAAAAATGACTAAAGTTAAAGCATTTTCAAAATTCAGAAAAACAAACTAAGATGAACAATTTAAGCCAAACAACGCATGATACGAAAAAAAGTCAAGAGAAGAAAAACTTTGCTCTTTGAAATCCCTACAGGACTATGATAACAACTTTTTTAATTTGGTCGAGAAATTGAACACTCTAAGTTTGATCGTACCAAAAATAATGAAAAATCCAAAAATTCCATTTTTTGGTCAAATTATGCAAGATACGAAAAAAATGAAAAAGCTCAAATTGCACGCACTGGAAAGAAGTACAAATTAAGAATGAATCACTTTTCGATATAAGCTACGAGAAACAAAAAACAAAACTTGTTAATCCAAAAAAGAGCTATAATTTTTGATCGGACAGTTAGTTTTTGCTTTAGTCGTAAAAAATAACATTCCAAATTAAAATATTAAATTTGTTTGAAAAAACGGCAAAAGGTATGAACTTAAATTACCAGATAAAAGTTGTTTGCCTAAAAAGATCTATAAATTTATTATTCATTATTTTTCGATAGGGCGAGTAGATTTTCTTTTAATCGTAAAACATAAAATTAAAAATTAAAAAATTAACTCTTTGGAAAAAGCACAGAAAAAGACGAAAGAGGACATAGGCTCTATCGGATCCTATAGAGGTTTCTGTATTAGACCCTATGCAGATGCGCGGTAGTTTTTATTTTATCATAAAAAAACATTAAAAATAAAAAAATTTTAAAAACAAGGAAATAGGAGTAAGTATAATTCAATTTGTATCCATATTATGAATTGTTATGACTAACATTTATTGAAATGATACATGTTTTAGAGCAGCTTAGAATGCAATTTAAAGCAAAATAAGAAGCAAATACAAAAACACTCATGATAAATACAGTTTGCTTTTTATTTTACAATTTTTTAATAAGTAATCCCTCGCAGAGTTACATAAAAAATGTATTATAATTGATATAAAAGTGTTGTGTATAATGTAGAAAAGTTTACAGGTTGGACAAAATCGAGTGCGAAGCACGAGATACGTGATAAGAATGTGTTCGTTATAGCCAAAAGAGCTTTAACAAAAGAGAGTTCAAAATCACAAAATTACAGTTTTCCGTCCGTTCACCTTTGATTTCAAAAGGTCTGTGCCCGAATGCGAAAGAAATGCAAAAACTAACCGCGGAGTGCGATTGCTCTGAGTCGCGTGCCGTAGTTGCGCTCAAATTCTCGAGCTAAACTTTTTTAACGAAAGAGAATTCACTATCACAAAATTACAGTAGTGGATGTTTTGACTCTTAATTTTAAAATGTTTGCGCAAGAATGTGCAAAAATATAAAAACCGAACGCGTAGCGCGAGGTAAATACATGATCAAGCGCGAAGCGCGAGATAAATGTACAGTGAGCGCGAAGCACCTAATAAGCACAACATCGAGCGCGAAGCGCGAGAACAAAAAGTCGCGCGCCCTAGGCGCGCTCAAACACTCTAGAAGTTCTGAGGATATGAAACGATTTTACAGGAAGTACGAGGTTTTAAAATATTTCAAAATATGTAACATTATCTAATAAGATTTTTAAAGGCTGTCTATGAGTTTGAGGGATTTAACAAATATCAATATACTTCAATACATTTTCCATGCAGTCGATAAATATAATTTTAATATTTTATGATATCTTTCACAAGATGATATATCCACAAGATATGTGAATAATTTCAAGGGATTTCCAAGGGTTTTAATCATTTTATGGAATTTTCAAATTTTAGTAGATTTTCCAGAATTACTTGTGACCATCTGAAGAGATTTTCAAATATTTTGTATAATTCATTTGGAATTCGCCCTGAAATCTTACTAATTTATTGCAAATCCTATTTAGTTCTTTTAATTTCTTTAGAGTTCTTCTAAATTAACTTGATTCTGCCCAATTGAATTACTTTTTCCATATTTGTAAATTAAAAAGTTAATTGTGAATATTTAAGCTTGCAAAAGCGAGGAAAGCAACAAAAAGAAATTTGTGAAATATTATTTTTTGAAAGTGTTAAAATTTCTAAAGCAATATTTCAGTATATTTCGAAACTATCTTCATGATATGCTTCGATCAGACGATAATTCAAATAGAGCATTTTCGAAATTTTAAACTTTATTTCCACTTCTTACGACTATTTTATATGAAAGCATTGTTCACAATTATAAATGATGTGTTATGCTTGGATTGGATTTTTACGCTTTTCGAGACATGTCGTTTAGACGTAATTTCTCCGAATGTATTATGAAAAATATGACTTATGTGGTATGCCTGGATTAGGAAAATAACGAAGTATGTGTATGTGGTATTAAAAAGTATTAAAAACTCTAGCATTTGACCGCTAGGATCGGTAGTTAATTGCCTTCAATTTAACCCAAAAATGCATTTCGTTTATGCATGTTTTTAGCATTTATTTCAAAGCAATAATTCTATCATACATGTTAATCTTTCCAGAAAGACTTTATCTACGTTCATGTGACATAAAATTTTCGACATAATCATTACAATCCAAGAAATTGGCCTTCACAAGTAGGGTAACTTTGACCAATCATATTTTTAATATAATAAACATTATTTCAATTTTTATTACACATATCCATAGCTTGTTATTTTCCTAACCCAGATATACCACATAAGTCATATTTTTCACAATACTTTCGGAGAAATTACACCTAGACGACATGTCTCAAAAACCCATGTACACAGCCCTCTTAATGAAACCCTTCAATAGCATCTACCATAAAAGGAAAGAATGTCATTCTGAAGGTAGAAAGGTTGAATAATTTACACCTGGATGTTTTGTTTGGCTCAGATGGCTCTAAAGACTACTTGGGAACAGACACTAGAATCTATAAAAAGAAGCACAAGGCCGAGGAGCAGCACTAGGGATGTTTTTTACAGTTTTTCAGGGAAAAATAATAGCTAATAAATCCTGCCTAGAGAAAACTTGTAAGCGGACTTATAAAGACCAACATATTTAGACTTGTTCTGACAGCCAAGCAGCCCTTACTGCTTTTACATCTGAAGAGTTTACTCCACTAGTCTGGAATTGTTTTCAAAGCGTTCTTAAGGTTGCGGGTAAAACCTGGGTCAGTTTAATATAGGTTAGAAGTCATGAATATATTAGAGAAAATGCGAAAGCAGAAACACATCCATGTAAGCCTGGAAAAGAAATGTTCCTAATCAAATTTGTATAAGGACATCTGTCTGTCTGCCCGTAGTCTGTAGGCAAAATAACTTTTAAAAGATATATGGAATTTGATTGTGCTTGAGTATACTGTTTCGGACGCGAATAGAAAGGTCAAATTCTATGACCAGAATTATTTGGTTAACGGTTGTCATTTGACCTATCAAAAATTCGAATAAAATAACAAAAGTTCCAGAAATCCTAGCGAAATTCAGAGGATTTTTCTCATTTCTTTCAGTTATTTCTTTAAATTCATGGTATTTTCCTTCATAAATATGCTAGGTACAAGAAAAACATTAAAAAATAATGCGGCTACGTAGGCACGTACTCAAAACTGTGTTTCATCAGAGTTATACGTTCAAAGAAACGTTAAAGAAAGTAACGAAAGTTTCGTTACATTTCTGGGACATTTTAGATAAATTATTTTTAAATTTTAGAAATAATTTTCAAATGTAAAAAATCTTGTAATTTCATTCGAATCTATGCAAAATTCATACTATAATTCAAACGACACAAAATACGTGAAACATGTTAGAAATTGAAATTGTTCAGATCTAAAATATATGAAAATTTGGTTGACTCTATTTTTTGAAAAGGCAAATATGGGGCATCATTTCTCAACTGCGCTAACTTTAAAAGTCATCTTCTTAGATTTTCTTTAACTTCTCGGAATATGTTCACCTACCCAACAGTACTTAATGGACAAATTTATAGACCACGATCACCACCATTCTTCAAATGGTGGGGGTTAACATTTTCGACCCCAACGCATGCACAGGTATTTTCAAAAGCCTGTAACTTTTTTTTATTTCGGCCATTTAAATTTGTATCAGGTTTTTCGGAAACCCAGTATAAATTTCTATTAAATGGTCTCAAAAGAATGCTTGACTTTTTGGCTTTAAAAAAGGTCCGGGGTAAAAATATGGTCAAGTGAATAGTTTCCGAGATATGTACTCTGATATACAGGCAGTACTAATGCTCGAGTTCAGACGTATTCCTTTAATATTCCACAGACTAGTTTGCAAGTCTATCTTTCTTTCAAGCGTTAAAGTTCATTTAGAATGACACGAAATCAGCTAATAAATGATTTAAGAATCTTTTCTGGTGGATCAGAGAAAGTTTAAATTTTTTGTTATTCGTTATAAACAAATAAAAAGTGCAAACTACGCTTTTCAGAAGCTATGTTGATATTTCTCAAGATAATTGATTCCTTACTAATATAGTTCGTTAATTTATAATAATTATTGATCATCCATAAATATTCCATGAATAAATGCAAGATTTTACCGTTTTTAACATATAAATAGTGCTTTTTCAAATAAATATGCTGCAGAAAAATGTTTAATTAACGCCTGCCGTTAGCCTACGATCTGTAAAATCATGGTTTTCAGAGTCTAGCAAGTGGAAGTGGCAGTGCGATGTTAGCATACTTCGGGTTGCCTAATTCAGTGAATCCCCTCGCCTCTCACTATTCGGTTTGCTTATTTTCTATGGGTCCCCTCGCAGCGTTTTCTAATTAGTTTCACCTCTTCCCCTGACCAGCTTTCATCTTGTTCGCATTTTCTATGATATTTTTCTGTTAATATGCATTGATTTAGTGGAAGCATCATTTTTCTTACTACTTTTCATTTCTTTTGAAGTACTTTCCCTATTCGTGGTTCATTTAGGTTTGGGGAAAATGTCACTTTTCACTTCATAGGAAAAACGTTTAAGGTTGAGCTGTCCCTGCTTATTAGAGGTAAAAGCATGGTACTTAAAAGTACCCGGTATTGAGACGACCTTACTAAACCGATCTACTAATTCCAATTTTATCGCCGACTCGTCAACTTCAGGGCTCAAGAGCACCATTTTTTCCTTTCATTTTTCTCTGAGCCATTCATATAAATCACAAGAATTTAAACTTTTCTTATCTGCTGGACGTTTCAATCTGACTCTTGATGGCTCTTGATCTGGCTCTTGGTCACGTTGAAGTTTCACCGAGAAAGTGGTGCTTTCTAATGTTAAGCAAAAGAAAGTCCAGAAGAACGAGATAATGCACGTTACAACAGCAATACCAAAATACGTTGCAGAAATTAAATAGGACTTTGAGAAATGTCCTCTTGCGTCAAAATGATACGCTTTGACAAAAATTAAATTTCCTCTTATATAAATAATGGTTGGAAACATTTTCATATGCCTTAAATAGAATCTTTCTGTACAATACATTTGCATTTGCGACGATCTTTATATAATCTTGCAGCCAAATAAGTCGGTTTGTATAAAGAAGATGTTTCTTTGGTTCAAAACAAAGAGGCAGATGGACGATGCTTTTGTTTCAAGACAACTTTGTCTCAGAGTGAAGTTAAAATTTAATTGAGCAGCTGGGCGCACTAACATCCGACTAATATTTTTGGAAGTCATATGTTTCTAATTTTTTGTTTGCACATAACTTCATTAAGAACGAATTCAAAACAGATGACTTCTGAAAATACAAGTAGTATTAGTTTCCACTTTTTATTTATTTATAACAAATAAGAAACAGGCTTTCTCTGCCGCGCTAGAAAAAATTCTTAAATCATTAATTAGCTGATTTCATGTCATTTTCAATTAACTTGAACGCGTTGAAACAATAGTAGACTTGCAAACTAGTTGGTAGATTATTATTGAAGGATTACGTCTGAGCACGAGCATTAGGACTGCCTGTACAGCAAAGCCTATATCTCGGAAACTTTTCACTGGACCATATTTTTGCCAACAGTTGAATGAACAATTAAATTTTTTTAAATTGCTTAAAAATTGTTAAATTTTTTTCCTTAATGAAATAGAATAAAAGAGTGGAAATAACCTTTCTAAGAACCTCATAAAAATGTGAATCGCTAAAATAGAAAGGAAGTTTAAGGCTCTTGAAAATACCTGTGCAGTATAAATTGCAAATTGAAGAATTAAAAGCTAATCCTTTTTATTTATAAATCTTTTCAAATACAGATTAAAACATTTTTAATTTAGAAACTTTGTATTCAAACGTTGCATGACATACACGTATATAAAATAAAAGCTTCAAACTATTTTTAATCAAAAAATGTTAAATTATATGCAATCTATAGTACAATTAAAAAAATTATGGATCAATTTATATATGAAGTTGGTAAAAAAAATATAGTTATCAAAGATTTGACCTTCAATATTGAAAGCTCTTGGCATGAGCGTGGGGGAAACATAACAACCGAGCGGAAAGCACGAAACCTGACAGACACGCGCATAGCAAGCGATGGAAAATTGCAGGAAAATTTTTCTAATTGAATAATGGTATGAAGAATTTTGGTTCACACCCGATATACTCTAAAATTGTGTTTGATTGAGTATTTTGAATTTAGTGGAAATTCCGCGATTTCCTTTGGTGTCAATACTTCAACCGCGCCGTTTATAATATTTATTTTCGCCCGGAAACCGCGCGAACTAATATTTCCCTGAGTAGGAGGTTTATAAATTCCACGAAAAACTGCTAGTTTTCCTGATTTTGCCAATACTGCAAAGACGTCACCATTTCCCGTTGATAATACAATTTGTTCTTCAATTGGAATGGGCTCAAGGGTACAATTCCTTGTTCTGAATCGAATTGGTTTGTCGGGAGGAAAAGCATATCTTCGAAGTTCGAATATCCGGTTATGATTGCTGTTGGGAACAAGTCGAATAAATCTAAGTTCTTTAAGTTTAAATCCAAGTATGACAGAAAAAGGATGGCTTGCAGGTGGAGATCTGGTCCTGGCGCGAAGATAAGGCTCGGCAGATGGAGGAGACCCGGACCTGATTCGAAGTGAAGACTCGACAGAAGGAGGAAAACTGGCAGAAGAATGAGGCTTGGGAAGAGGAGGAGTTCTTTCTGGAGAATGGTTGTCAAAAAAAAGAAAAGGTCTTCGACGAGGAACACCAGGAATAGGCTCACCATTAGGCAAACACTCGAACTCTGAACTTAATTCTGCAACCAGAAATAGAAGATTACATTTTTTTAATCATAAAATCGTATATCAGTATTTTATGTGTTTTAAATATTGCTTGTAATTCTTAATATATTTATCAACATAGATTTCAACTCTTTGCAACACTTTAATCCAAATGTGCATATTTAAAGAAATACTTAAGATTATGTAATCTCTTATACAATCTAAAAGCATTGCAAAAGCATTGTCACAGGCTTAAGATGGTTAGTACCCAACATGTCGAAGGCATTTTTTGGTTAGGATTGGATTTTATTTTGATTGCACAGGCCGACAACTTGCAAGGCCAGAGACCAGACCTAACATTTCCGAAGCACTTTAATGCGCCGAATCCGAATCCGAACTCAAAATTTCTCCTGTACGTCAGGTTTTCAAGATATCCTAACCTAAAAGTGCAAAAAACGTGTTTTTAGCTGTTTTTGAGATTATGTAACCGAAACAGAAAAATGTCTACCGCAAAAGCTAATATGGAATTTGAAAGTACTAATCTTCCCCTTTCAAATCTACTTGGATTTATTAGTATATCTTCAATTTTCACAAAAATATTGTGATTTAAAATTTTTTATTTTGGCGTTTTAACCCATTAACGCTAAGGTGTTCAGGTTTGTACAACACATTCTCTATTGCTGACGGTACGATATTTTTTCTTTAAAATATTTTCTCAGGGGTTTCAGGGGTGCCCTTTCTATTGCCTGTGTCAGTTTTTTGTTATAACACCTAGAAGATCCAATATGGCGGCCACAATTTAGGGCTTTAAAAAAGAACAAAGGATCCCGCACAAAATACCAACAAAACAGCGTGCAGTCGTTTGTAACCAAATTTCGCACATTGATAAAACAAAAGAAGACAGACTGCGCGGAATGCTACTGCGCACTCTGTGTGTATTCGAGTGTTCACATTTGCTGTTTGTGCGCGCCGTTCTACGGCGCAGACAGTCTCCGATCCCTAGCTGGCTCACTGAGCTGGCGACGCTTTTATGACGTGTTATGCGTAGGTGATGAAATTGGTTTTCTGCTATAAATCTCTCCGTGCCAGATATCACGTTTGAGTGGCGGGCTAACGATTGGATGCGTTGGTAATAAAATTCTTTTTGTATTTGAAATCTGTCTAGCGGTTACATTGGAAAATATTAAAGTACTTCCTTGCTTAGCTGGACAATCCCAAGTCTTGTCTTAACTGGCTGGGCAATCATAAGTCTTGCCTTGCCTGGCTGGACGATTCAAAGTCTTGTCTTGACTGCTTGGACGATAAAAAATCTTGCCTTTATTGGCTGTGAAATCCAAAGGCTTGCCATAATTGGCTGGGCAATCTAAAGTCTTGCCATAATTGGCTGGAAAATACGTATTAAGTACTTTCTCGCTTAGCTGGACAATCCCAAGTCCAGCCTAAAGTGGCTGGGAAATATTGAGTCTTGCCTTAAGTGGCTGAGAAATATTGAGTCTTGCCTTAGTAAGCTGGAAAATCCTGAATAAATTTACAATATTAAATTAATCATAATAGTAAAATTTGTTATTTTGAAGCCCTAACTGTTTTCCATATTCGCTCTTCTAGAAGTTATAACAAAAAACTGAGCCAATCGAAAAGGAACCCCCGAGAACCCTTCAGATAACATTTTCAAGAGAAAATGGCATACGATCTCGGCGTTAATGGGTTAATACGCTAAATTGAACATTTTCATTTCAAGGTTAGCCCACTTGTAGTGTGGAATTAAATTATTTCACGAAATGTAAACGACTAAATTCGCTGCCCCCAGGGTTAGGTGGGTTAGCCTGCTTATGATTTGGTAGAGGTGATTTCTGGGTTTAGGTGGATTAGCAGGTAGGTGGGTTAACCTACTTGTGGTGTGGAACTTCATTATTCCAAGACAAATATGCGACTAAACTTATTGTTCCCAGAGTCAGGTGGGTTAGCATGCTTGTGACTTGTTAGGGATGGTTTCTACCCCTAGGAAACGGCTTCCGTACAAATGAAAAAACACGGATTCCATATTTATAATTGTTTTCTGAATGTGCAAAATTTGGTTCCAAACGACTGTACGCTTTTTTGTTGGTATTTTGTGCGGGATCCTTTGTTCTTTTTTAAAGCCCTAAATAGTGGCCGCCATATTGAATCTTCTAGGGGTTATAACAAAAAACTGACACCGGCAATAGAAAGTACACCTTTGAAAACCCCTAACATAATATTTTGAAGACAAAATATCGTACCGTCAGCAATAGAGAATGCGTTGTATAAATCTGAACACCTACGCGTTAATGGGTTAAATCGTTAAAATAAAAAATTTCAAATTGCAATATTTTGGTGAAAAATAGAGATATCCTAATAAATCCAAATAGGTTTGAAAGGGGCAGATTAGTACTTTCAAATTCCATATTATCTTTGTGGTAGACATTTTTCTTGTACAATTACTTAACCTTAAAAACAGCTAAAAAAACGCGTTTTTTGCACTTTTAGATTAGGATTGATTGACAACCTGACGTACAGGAGCAATTTTGAGTTCGGATTCCGATTCAGCGCAGTTATAAGTTATTTGTCGTTAAAATTATTTGTTATTTGTTAAAATTCGGTTGAAAGATTATTTTTCTTTTCACTTGAATATTGAACTGTCTTTTGAAAATTGGACTTTGACTTTTTATCCCAAGTTCACTCTAAAAACTACGGAACTTTTGTATAATTACACCTGAATAATTCAAAATTTTTATCTGCAATGTTATGAAAATGATTTAAAAATCGATTTAGTTGTCGCTTATATCTATGGACTTATAAATAACCGGGACGGACCACAAACCTGCGGGGTGTGGCAACGCGTCAGTAAGAGTCATGACTCACATCACACGTTCTCTCCATACTTCCTAAGGAGGCACCGAGTGATTGGTCTATTCCGTCTAGGTGCAGACCCATCGTGGTAGATTAGTAGAATATTCGAATAGTTTTGACCAATGAAGTGATTGTTACAGTTTGTGAAATAACCTCATTGGTCAAAACTTTGCCACTAATCTCCTAACCTACCTCCACGTCCTCCATGTGACTGCACCCTCAATCACAGATTTCAGTTTTAGACTGTTGAAAGTGTAGTTTCGTTTAGCTACTAGCTAATTTGAGTCGTTTTTAGTGCCCCCGATAGAGTGGGGATAACTTCCTCCTCCCGATGTACCAAGTCCACCCGCTCGTCTAAGATGGGACTTTGAGCTACGTCCCATTAATTTGTAGGTCCATGCTTACCCAGTGGGTACAAAATTTGGCGACCTCTTCACGACATCGTTACGACATCTTTACGACGACTTTACGACATCCTATGTCCATGCCGTTTCGCTGTCTTTACGATGTCGTGAAGACATCGTCAGATCATGCGACTTATTTACGAAATCGTAAAGACAGCGAAACGAAATAGAAATAGGATGTCCTAAAGTTGTCGTAAAGACATCGTAACGATGTCGTAAAGACATCGCCAAATTTTGTGCTCACTGGGTATATCCGATACTCTTTAATTAATTTCGAAAACTTGATAAAACTTATTTTTCCGTATAGATGCTTTTTTATCGAAACCCGGTTTTTCGAAAACTAACTTCAAAAATGCGTTGTGAACTTATTTTTTAACCTAAAAGGGTTCATCTTAAGACAAAAATTCCATAAATTTATTTAACTAAATAACGCAATACATAATTCCATACCTCCCAAAAACGCATTTTTCATACGCACATATTTAAAACTCCATAAAATAGTGATAATTTTTTTGAAATAAAAACATCTGGTTTTCGGAAAAAAATACCCGAGAGACAAAAATTTGTTAGACAGCAAAGAGGTTTCTCTTTAAAATATGCCAAACGGAGGGGTAGGGGTTCCTGGAAAGAATTTTAATATAGAAATATCTATATCTTGTAAGCTTTTCTAGATACCGATTTATGTGTTTCAGATTCGTCTTTTTCAATAATATCCTACAAAAATCCACACAAAATTATTGTCGGCCTAAATTACTTATCATAAAAATCAACTTAAATCTGTGAAATCTGTGCATTTTTGAATTTTGACCTGTACAAATTAGCAAGGGCGAAATTGCTCTCGGCATATTAATTAGGAAAAATTCTAATTTGAGTAAATAGTAATAAATAGTTTTAAAAATTTCAGATATATTATATTATTATATTCGCTAATAGAAATAAGGACGACTTCTAACTTTAAGACCAGAGTATAGACAATCTACATCATTTCTGATTTGAGCAAAAACTAAATAATGTACTAACATTGAGGGAGAATTTTATTAACGACGTAACTAATGACTGTTCTTGTGATTCATTAGTTTATATAATGTGTACTATGGATTTTATCTTAGTGCTTATAAATGATGAGAAACCTAGTAAAAATCAATGTTTTTTGTTTCTTTTGCTTGTTAAATTTGTTTAAAAAAAAAAATTTCGACCGCCATATGCCCGAATAATGCATTTGTGTTTAAATTTGTTTTCAAAAATAATAGGATCAATCCATAAATTTCGTATTTTCTAAAATTATCATAAAGTTCGCAATTTAAAAAAATGACACTGTAAAATTAAATTTCTCGGTCTAAAACTTGCTGACTCAGCACTTGTTGGCCGACCCATTGTTGGCAGCCCTGCGCGTTTTATTGCTTTGAACCGTACCTACTACAACTATGTTTGGTGTAATCATTGTTGTTCTCGCAAGAAACTAGGGAAAGAGGTTCGTCCATCCTTTAGAGTCCCGTATAAAAGGATAAGACTGCGTGATCTGAGAGGTCGCCCGGTATCCTAGGGTCACCATTCTAGACATACGAGAGTGGATTGATAAGTTTCCGGCCTGACCAAGAGATGGCGCCACTAGGCCTACCTTGAGGTGGCGTTCTATAGTACCATCCTTAGATAGCTTGTAG
>NC_046665.1:111275327-111277159 GCF_010883055.1 Belonocnema kinseyi | reverse complement strand
CAGCCTTGGAGGAGATTATGTTGAGAAATAAAAAAAAAAAATTCTTAAAAACGTTGTTTTTCTTGGTCAGGCCGGAAACTTATCAATCCACCCTCGTATCACATAGTTGCCATTCAGCTTTCGGCACGGTATTCACACCCCCGCTTGGGGGTTAATTCTTTCGGAATCACCCCTGAACAATTGTCCGCGACTGTCTATTAATTTTTGTTACCTTATTCAACAGAAACCCTTTGTACAGAGACCCTCTATTCGCAACCCGAGGACGCGTTCAGTGGCTTTGTTATATGCACTTCAGTTTGATTATAGAGGTTAGCAACATAGGAGTCTTAGATATACGATGTTATTTTATTTACAAAAACAAAATCAACACCTACCTTCGGTACTGCATCTTCTGGACCTTAATATTCAAAAACGTATTCTCAAATATACCGGAATATGTATACCGTAACAATATATGCTAGCTCAGCCCTGTAAACCTAGTTAATGGTAGAGGGGGTAGCCGACGGTAAATTTAAAAGTAATTAATTAACTCAAATAAAACAAGATCAATTAAAATTTCCATATTACAAATAACACGTGGTTTATTAACCTTTGATATACATTAGTTCTCCTGGTGATACATTAGCTTGCTTGTCTAGATAACAATCCTACTCCACTTCACAAGAAAGCTGCAAAAATAATTTTTAGCTCTTAAAAATAAAAAAAAATCTACATACAACCATCTACATAACCTAAACTCACTAATCTACCATAGACTAGGCTCATTTCCGTTGGCGTTACTCCACGACGTCAAACTAAGGCTCACGCTATCAAACTACAATAGAAAAAAAACTAACATAACCTCTCAGCACACATTTTGGGAGGTTAATTCTAAGTCGTGGTCTAAACTAAAGTTTGCAAAGGTACGAGCGGCTAATAAGGGTACTCTGAAAGGGGGAACAAAATTAGGATAAAGGGATAACAAGGGGACGAGCGAAACTCTGAGGGGTAGTCATATCTAGGTGAGTAGGTAAAAGCACAAAAGTGTAGTCATACTTACTCAAAAAGGGTTAAATAATTCAAAAATAAAAAGAAAGAGTTGGTCATAATTCATAAATTTATCAAAGATAAGGGGATGATCATAACACAGCCACACAAAAAAAGTGTGCGGATCTGATAACAAAACTGATATCAACTTATTTAACGTAACTTTACCCAACAGAACCTGACCTCCCCTAACCTGGATTAACAGAAATTTATCGAACTACACGTAAAGCTCTGGAAGCATATTTTCCCAGTAGCAAATGTGTGCTACATCGAATGGGTCAACTCGAGCCTAACCTAGAAATAAATCTAACCTAGCCTAACCTAACCTAACCTCACGAAACACAATTAAACTGATTGTGTTGTTCCGTTGTGTTTGCGGTACCGTTTCATTCAGCTTCGGCTTAACCTACATAGAGGTTCAACCTATCCTAACCTAACAAAACCTGACCTAACCTAAGCGATTACGCTGGCAACCCTGTTCTTGCGTACTTTCATATTTTGACATTGATAGAAGTAAATATCTGGAGTTTCGTAACCGCTTGTTGCTAGCATTATTCGCATGTGTCTGTAACCAGGGCACCTCCACGTGGTGACAATGGGCAACGGATCCACATTCGCTAAGTCCCGTCGTTCCGGCGTTCATGCCGTCATAGCAGACACAGGTAAAAAGTGCATTACGAAGCAGGGAAAAACCCCAGTATCGTCGTCTGGTCAGGGTGGGAAAGCGGGCTCTCCGACGTCGTCATCATGCAACCGTAGCTCTTCATCAATGGATCACTTGGTTGGTGTAGAGTCTCATGCTACAA
>NC_046665.1:111253797-111275227 GCF_010883055.1 Belonocnema kinseyi | reverse complement strand
TGTTTTGACCGTAAATTGCTGCACCAAGAAACAAAATGGGTTCCTCACGTCATTTGCAATTCCTGCAGACTTATGTTGTATCATCTAAAAAATTCAAACAACAAAAAGAACCGCAAGTACTCTACACCAACCACATGGAAAAAAACACGTTATTGCGAAGGACTGCTACTTTTGCATGAATTCCATCAAAGTGTTCAACGCCAAAAATAGTTCTGATGATTCCGTTGAAAATCACGAAAAAGATGACGAATATGACGTGCATAAAATGAAATTGAAGGTTGCAATATTAGTGTCGCAACTAGAACTGAATGATTTTATTATAGATCTTGAATTACCCAAAGATGGCGCTGAATTTGCCTCTTCATTTCTAAAAAGAAGAAATCTTCTGGAGCTAAAGACAAAAGTTTCATTCTATATATAACAATATAACAATGATAAAATGCTTCTTGAGAAAGTTAATTACGCGAATCACAAATGGCAAATATGTGGTGATCTCAAAATCATAACAATGATATTAGGTCAACAATCGGGTTTCACGAGAGAGCCATGCTTTATATGCCTGTAGAATAGCAGAGATCGAGCGAATCATTACAGCAAAAAACATTGGCCTTTAAGAGATTCATTCAAACCTGGTTCTCATAATATCATCAACCAAAGCCTCGCTGATCCAGAAAAAATTTTACTGCCACCCCTCCACATAAAGCTTGGGCTCATGAAGTAATTTGTCAAGGCGTTAGACAAAGATGGACAATGCTATAAGTATATATCCCTTAAATTCCCTAATGTTTCAGACGCTAAATTGAAAGAAGGAGTCTTTGATGGACCACAGATTCGAATATTGACAAGAGATAATAATTTCGTGAGCCACATGAAGAAAATTGAAATGGACGTTTGGGAAAGTTTTAAAGCAGTAAACGCAAATTTCTTCGATAACAAAAAAAGTCCAGACTACGAGAATATTGTTGCGAAAATGATAAGACACTACAAAAAGTTAGGCTACTTGATGAATTTAACTTCACTTTCTAGATTCCCATCTGGATAAGTTTCCAGAAGATGTTGGTGATTTCAGCGAAGAACAAGGGGAACGTTTTTATCAAGACATAAAAGTGATGGAACAACGATATCAGGGTAGATGGGACAAGGTCATGATGGCTGACTTTTGCTGGATGTTGAAAGGGAAACGAATGTAGGTCTTAAACGTAAGCGTAATCCTTTGCATTGTTCCTTCGAAGAAAAAAGGACACGTTATAGAATGCAAAAAATAGACTGAAGTAGGTCTATAAATCAATTTAATTACGATAAAAAGCAAGATAAAATGTGAACACGAAAGATAGTATAAATATATCCCTTAAGTCTAAGAAAAGCAGAGAGAGAGAAAAATTTGAATAAAACTCTCATTCATTTCCATGTTTAAGTTACAGTTCTACATTTTAATTGATACAAGCATTGTCAGGTTAACTGAAATTGGGTCAATTCTACTTGTAGTTCTAAGTTTCTTCAAATGAGTAATGTGCGTCTAAATTTTTAACCACATGTAGTACAATGAAATGAATTTTATTGTGTTACAACGGGAACACTCAAGTTAAGTTGTGTTGCGTTAAGTTAGACTCATTTGTAGGTTAATATCGAGTTAACCTATTTAATATAGCATACATTTAAGACTGAGAACCGTACGCTTACATAGCTACACGTGTGGTTGAATTTCATTCGGCTAGGTTAGGTTAGGTTAGGTCAGGTTTTGTTAGGTTAGGATAGGTTAAACCTCTATGTAGGTTAAGCCGAAGCTGAATGAAATGGTACCGCAAACACAACGGGACAACACAATCAGTTTAATTGTGTTTCGTGAGGTTAGGTTAGGTTAGGCTAGGTTAGATTTAGTTCTAGGTTAGGCTCGAGTTGACCCATTCGATGTAGCACACATTGACTACTGGGAGAATATGCTTCCAAAGCTTTACGTGTAGTTCAATAAATTTCTCTTAATTCAGGTTAGGTGAGGTCAGGTTCTGTTAGGTAAAGTTATATTAAATAAGTTGATATCAGACAAGGGTTGATCCTTCACAGTTGTCGACATATTTTTGAAGTGAAAATTTGCATCACTAGCATTATTTTGAAATTTATTTGCCTCAGTGCATGATTTTTCGTCAGTTTTTGAGGTTATGACTCAACCATGACGTGATGGGTGATTTTCGATACCGAATTTGAATTCAGCGCCCCAAAATCCATAGGAATACGTGTGTCTTGTTACCAGATCCGCACTCTTTTTTTTGTGTGACTGTGTAATCAGACGAAAAGGGTTAGTCAAAAATCAAGAATAAGAAATGGTCATATTTAGACAAAAAGGGATAGTCAAAAATCAATCAGAAATAATCGTTCCCGCAAATAAATCAGCTGGCGACACAGAGCATGGCACATAAAATATATTAAGTAGAACTAGATATATCCATAGCGATAAAAGAACATGTCAAAAAAGCACATTCGAGCAACCTTGAAATTACCCAAAAATCAATCGTAAGAAAAGAATAAAATCATTAAATGGTATTACCATTCTTAGAGTCGCTGAGACAAATTTCGACTCTAAAATCAGATACAGTAATCGACCCACGCCTCTGACTCGTGCCATCGAGTTCATAAAGTTAGCTTCTAAGAGAAAACACGATCCATATTAAAAAAAAATAAAGGTAATTTCAAAACGCTTTATCCAAAAATAAAGCTAAAGAATAAATCTAAATCTAAGAATTTGGAAACGTTAATGGAAAATGCCTCGTCTCTGGTTCTTGCGCGCACAACACCTCGGGAAAAACCAACGAACAATCAGAACGAGTCTCGGCGTGCTCCCGGCTCGGTCCTCTTCTCGCCTTCTCCTTCCTGTCGTTCGAGCGCTGATTGGTTGGAGTTGGCGGGACGGCAGGCAGTGTGTAGTAGCGGACTTCAATACTAAATACTAGAGGTGATAGCGGTCCCCGTGGTCTTTTCTATCCTCCTCAGGTCACGATTTTGACCAACCAAACGTATTATAATTGATGGATAATTATTCTCCTTACTCTCCGGTAAGAACTATTGGCTACAACCTAGAGCCCAAATTCATCCTGTCATCAGAAATAGATCTCCTCTGGTATCAGTAGTCCCAGTAGTAATAGTCCGGTCTGAAGAGCTCCCACTAGTCATGCTGGGGATATAAGAATAAAAACTTCACAAAAGAAGTATTATAGAGTTCCATGCCAGGTGGAGAAGTCGAATTTGAAATTTTTGCAACAGTCTAGAATATTCCCCAAATCCAGTCGACATCTCAACAGAAGTATTCTTGAGGGGTGACGTACTCGTCAAAACGTTGGTTGGCAGTTCATGTTACGGCGGGAAAATTTGAATATTTTGAGGCTCCGCACGTTGCCTATTGTTGTACACCTCTGGTTCTCTATTTGTCCTCTATAGCCCCGAGTGTCCAAGATATTCCTGGAAGCATCTCGCAGTCAGCAGCCATCCGCAGATTACACCATAAAAAATAAACAAAACAAGGCGAAATCAATTCTTCAATATACGATTTTCTTATAATTACGGTCACTAGTCGTAGAGTACTGTGCAATTCCCGAGGTGTCTTTTTAAAAACCGTTAAATCATAATAACAAAAACCGAAAAATAAAATAAATTGCAATTTTGTGAGTTGCAAAAATTTTGCAATGTCACACAATACATAGGTAGAATGCTTATTTACCTAATATTAATGGAAACAAAAGGAGGTTGAGCCCTGCAATAACGACCGTGATACCCAAGTTTTTCTTGGATTGTATTGGATCGGGGACCTATGTGACCTAGGCGATTCTCGAAGCTTCTAGAAACTTCGACCTAATGTAATCTCTAAGCTTAAAAATCAGGAAATATTGCTTTTGAGTTTTTCTATGTCATCAGACTTCACAGAAGGTTAATGGATATTTAACGCTTTTTTAGAAGGTTTGGCGTGTGATCTCGATACGCTTTCGATTTCTGGAGAAATCCATCCAGTCAATTATAAAAACCGCTCACTCTTATTGCTCTAATCCTCTTCCACCCAAGATAGATCAATCGAAGTTTCTGTAAGATTTGATGCACGCACGACGTTAAGTTGCATTGAATTTCTGCAACCATCGATATGTGATTTCTACCTAAATTCTAGAAAGATCAACTAATTCTCATGTGAAACCTGGAGGAACTAAAGTCTCATGCGGCCGTGCAGGCGGGATACGACATAGCATCAATAAGTGGCATTATAGGTTATTACTGTTGTTACACAACTATTGTGAAACAATTAGCTTATTTATTGTCGCTCGGTACAAATTCCTAATGTTGTTTCCCATCCAACTAATTGAAATTAGCATAAGAATAATGTAATGAGATATTGCAAATTGTTATTTATATGGATAAATGAATTAAAAATGTTGGTCTCTTAATGCATTGAAAGTAGAGCAATTATTTTTGCAGAAAATGTTTGTAAAAAGTTATCGCATAAATTAAATAATTTTTGCAATAAGCTTTGATTATATAAGGTTGCGCAGTAGAATTGTACAGTACATATAACTGCGCAGTGAAGGACTCACATGGCTGCTCAATTACGTAAAAATGAAAATAAAGAGTTCAACAGCTTGGTTTTTGAGTTTTTCTGTAAATTTAGTTTTATCGACATTGCAGTCAGTGGACCTATGCTTCAGTCAAAAGCTAAAGAAATAGCAGAAAAGCTTGCTATAGAAAAATTTCAAGCTAGCAACTGTTGGTTGGAATCCTTTCAAAGAAGACACAACATTAATTTTAGGATTCTCTGTGGTGAATCAGCAGCAGCGGATTTAGAATTAGCAGCGGACTGGAAGTCAAAATTGTCGAATTTATTAAAGGAATACGCTCCTGAAAATCAATTCAACGCTAATGAATTCGCATTATTTTATCGGCATATGCCAACAAAAATTGAAGCCATTGGTCATCGGAAATGCTAAACGTCCTCGTGTATTCAAGGCAAATGAATTCGATCCGAACAATCTTCCCGTTACTTGGCGTTTCAAGTAGAAGGCATGGATGACGGGAAATTTGTATCAAGAGTGGCTCACCGATTTGAATTAACAAATGTACAAGTCCAACCCGAAAATCCTGTTACTTGTTAATAATGCCACTAGTCACAATTGTACAAAAATATTAAACCATGTAAAAATAAAATCCCTTTCACCTAATCTAACATCGGAAGTTCAACTGCTGGATCAAGGAATAATACGAGCTGTTAAAGCTCATTATCGTAAAAAAAGTCTACAACATCTTACCACCATTGTTAAAGAATGTCATACACAATCTCAGTTTCTCAAATCAATTTCAGTCTTGCATGCAGTTCGTTGGGTTAATAGTGCCTGGCAAGAAATTCGACCAGAAACAATGAGCAAATGCTTTCAACGCTCAGGTTTCGAAGAAAGAACACAGGGAATCGATGAAGACGAAGATGTAGGCTTAGCTGAGGTGAAAATTTTTTTTCACGTGAAATTTAAAATGACGTATTCTCAGTTGATGAGATTATTAACGCCAATGCTAAGTTGATTCTTCATGAAGAAATACCTACTGCACCTGGCGATATTTTAGAATCAATTTTGCAGCAAATATAACTCTCTGATGCCATGTCTTATGATAGTGACAACGATGAAACAGTGAACGACGACAGTACTCCAGTGCCAACTCCTAAAGAAGCTCTACAATCCTTCGAGACCCCTCCCTCTCCCCCTAAACTGCCTTAAACAAACAATGTATAGTTCAGTGCTCCTTGACGGCGCAATGATGAGAACGTTCTTTGCGCTTTGTGAGGCAGAAATATATGTTTCTAATAGTTTCGAGAACTCAGGGGAATCCTCCGATCACACTGGCACCATATATACAAAAAGGCTTGTAGCTCAATCGGTCGGTAAAACAGGGACCCACCTTATCAGCTTAGTCATGGATTCGTGACAGTGATCCTTACTGCCCGAGAAATTACCGACCTCTTGGAACTGGCGGGTGATGCCATCTGTCTGTGGCAGATAGAACTACGTATCTGTTCCCGAACTGTCATAGGTATACGTCTTTGCATCTTTGAATGCAGATGACACTGTAAGTGCCGTAGCACGAGAGCTGACCCCAAGTCGTTGGCAATTTAAAATGTTTAAGGATGTATGAGGCGATAAAATGTGACCTGCATTAAGGGTAATGATACCTTATATGAAGCAAACTCCTATAAGATTGATCAGCTCGACCTGGTTCATGCTGAAAACGCTAGTAAAATTATTGACCTTTATTCGAAAGAGGAAATTCTAACGGAGAAACTTCTCAATAGGAATCAATTTGCTTCTCAAAAATGCAGATCTAATTCGGACGATCTCTATGCGTTTACCTCTAGCATTATTAATACAATGGGAAAGAGTAGAATAACAATCGCATCGTTTACGTAAAATACAGGGAGTGAGTGACACGGTAAATAGGTAGATATACTTCATGTTGAAAGGCAGAATGGTACATACCTCGCTACATGGTAATGAAGCGAAGGCCAAAGTTTTAAGAGGATTCTTATACGTAGCAGTTATTTTACCCGCCCAGTGGCCGCATGTCATTGATGGCTTGATTCGTGTTTGAAACGAATCGAGTTTTTACATTCAAGGTTATGTAGAGGACCTGGCGTTCCTGGTGGAAGGGAGGCATGAGGACACTTGAGCTGAACTCTTGCAGTCAGAGGAAGTTTATAAACTCCTAGTAGCGAGCAATTTTAGTGCAAGGATAATCTTCTCGCTCTGCAAACTGATTTTATGTCGAGCAAATTATTCTTCATGAAACCCTTCAATTTCAGCTATCCCTAGAGGGAAGAATGGCATGATGAAGAGAGATAAGAATCATCTGCATCTGGAGGTCTTTGTTGGTACATTGACAGCTGTAAAAAATCCATAAAAACAGGGACTTGCATCTAATGAAAGAAGCCCACAGTTGAGATAACAACAGCACTAGCCGAAACAACAGGTAACAAATCTAGCCTGAAGAAAACGTGTAAGCGGACTTATAGAGACCAGAATATTTTCACTTCATCTCACAACAAAGCAGCACTTAATGCTTTAACATTTGAAGAGTTTACTTGCAGACTAGTCTGGAGTTGTCTTCAATATCTGCTTCCAGTAGCAGGTGAAAACTAGGTCAATCTGATCTAGGTTATCGACTACGAAAGTATTGAAGGTAATGACAAAGCAGATAAACTGGTTCTATTTGAACGCATTAGAAAACCCGATCCGAAAAAAAACATTTATCTACAAATTTGTTTGAAGCTATTTTTTAATAAGACACATCGGTGAAAAGAGTTGAAAAGTCAAATTGTGTAGTTATGTAAAAAAGTTGTTCGTATACATCTCTTTTGAATTTAAAACTTTTAAAATTAAAGATTAAAATGTTTTTCTTAAATTGAAGAATGAATTAATAAATTTGATAGTTTTTAAAATTTAAAGAATCAAGGGTTTATGTTTAGAACAATTTAACTTCATATTGTTTAGCTTTAAATAATTTTATATGAAATTGCTTATCCTTACTGAACAGTCAAATATTGCTAAACATTTTTTTTAAATGTACAATTAAAAATGTTCAAATTTACTGAGTTGAAATGGAATATTTTAGATTAAAACAATATTTGATTAGAACCTTTAATGTAATAGAAACGTTTCATGAGAAGCATAACAACCGAGCGGCAAGCGCGAGATATGACGCAAATTTTCCTCATGAAATAACGGTATAAAGAATTTTTTCACGTTCGATATACTCTAAAAATGTGTGTGATTGAGTATTTCGAGTTTAGTGGAGATTCTGCGATTTTTTCTGGGGTCAATACTGTAACCGCGCCATTGTGGATACTTATTTTTGCCCGTCTTCCGTGCGAATACATATTTTTCTGGGTAGGAGGTTTATATATTGCACGAAAAACTGCTAGTCTATCTGGTTTTATCAATACTGCAAAGTCGTCACCATTGCTCGTTGATAATACAATTTGTTCTGCAATTGGAATGGGCTCAAGGGCACAATTCCTTGTTCTGAATCGAATTGGTTTGTCAGGAGGAAAAGCATACATTCGAAGTTCGAATATCCGGTTATGATTGCTGTTAGGAACAAGTCGAATATATATAAGTTCTTCAAGTTTAAATCTAAGTATGCCAGAAAAATTATTGCTGGCCAGTGGAGATCTAGTCCTGGCACGAAGATAAGGCTCGGCAGATAGAGGAGACCTGGACCTAATTCGAAGTGAAGACTCGAGAGAAGGAGGAAAACTGGCTGAAGAATGAGGCTTGGCAAGAGGTGGAGTTCTTTCTAGAGAATGGTTGTCCAAAAAAAAAGAAAAGTTCTGCCCTCCCTTCTATAGCCATTCCGAGAATTGAAGCCGCAACGTAGGTAGGTATAACAGGAACTGCACGGAAGCCGTGTGGTCAGCATTTGTCACTCAGGCGAGCAGTAAATCGTGAACAAACAAAAGGAGAGCGGGCTACAATGAGTTAATTAACACTCAACGTCAGCCCCAAAATCGGCGGTATAAAAGAGTTTCACTGTAATTGCGGTTATGTAATCTTTGATATAATATTATTATTTTTATCAATATACTATTTACACAGACAGGAAATTCTAGCTGATCAATTTGATTCCAAAATTTAACTATTGCTACTAAAGATTTTTTATTTTAGTTAAAAATGTATAATTTTAGTCAAAAATCAACTATTGTTCGTTGAAAGTTAATTATTTTTGGTTGAAAAGTCTGCTAGGAGAGATCCTATAAATTATTATTGAAATGTGAGTTTGATGTGTGTATTTTTTGAGGTGAACCTTACATTATCAGAGGAGATATTTTATTACTCAAACTAAATAAACATTGTGAATAGAAAATTATTTAGTATAATAATTTTAGAAAATCTAATGTGTTCTATGTGATGGCGCAAGATTTAATTAATTTTAAAATTATTAAAATGTTTATAGAAACAAATTATGATACCAGAAGTTAAATAAAATATTTTACCTAATAAAACTTAACGTTTTCATCCCTTAATTATTTTAAGATATACTGTAAGTGCTTCATTTCAAATAAAAAAATACGGCCGTCATTTGGAATTGTTACTATACCCGGCACATACACCATACCCTACTCTCTTCTATTATATTTTTGGTGGAGAATTCATCTTTTTTGGTTAAAAATATTTATTATTCCTATGAAAATTTTATCATTTTGTGAAAAATTTGAAAATTTGGTAGAAAAGTGATTATTCTCTTTTTTCAAGATTTAACTGTCTTTTGAAAAGTTGCCTTTTTAGCGTAAAATTTCTATAATTTGGGTAAAATTAAAAAAAAGAACTGCATGCTCAAAACGATTTTTGCAACTCATTTTTCACCCTAAAGGTTCAATCTTAGAATCAAAACTCCAAACATTTATTCGGCTATATGACGCTATACGTGATTCCATATTTGTCAAAAGGGCCTTTTCTATAGATTCTATAGAAATTCTATAGATTTTGAATATCTTGATACAGTTATGTCTTACTTTCAACTTAGTATTATCTTCACATACCAACCAATTTTTATGTCTTAATTATATTCTGATATTATCACTTTAATGTAAAATTTTCATATAAAATGTTCACAACAAACTTGTATTCGCACCGTCATGTGTTGACGTGTCATTTTTCTCTCTGTAATGTTGTGTTATAATAAACCTCTGTTGATTGCAATCGACTGCCTGAATTAATTTTCATAAAATTCAACTTAAATCTATCAATGTGAATTTAGAATTACCCACATACACTTTGTGTAAGTTATTTTATATTTACGTATGACGTGCATAGTTAGAGAGGTACCATCTGTCTATGTCTGAATTTTGTCCTGCACAGATTATTAAGTGCAAAACTGCTCCCGGCAGATTAATTGAGAAAAATTCTGATTTGCGTAAAGATTATTTTAAAAAAATTTTAATTATTAATATATTATATTATTATATTTACCAATGGAAATGAGGATAACTGCCAATGTTAAGACCATTGTATAGACAATCTTCATCATTTATAATTTGAGGGAAATATAAATAATATATTAATATTGAAGAAGAATTTGATTAGTGATATGTAACCAGTGACTGTTCGTGTGCTTCATAAGCTAAAATAATGTGTGCTTTAGTTTTTATTCTTAAGATTATTGGCGCAAAGTGTATACTTCTGAGGTATTTGCATGTGATAAGATTCAGTTTCAAGGAAACAATTTCAATGAGAATTCAATTAAAAATTATTTTACCATTTACGTAATCTATTACAGTTTATGGAAAGCTGATTTTTATAATACAAAATTAGATTCTGACTACTATAACAGTCTTTTTAAAACTTTGCAAATATTATATTTTTTTGTCAAACTTCTGGCCGGTATGGAGTTACGAATAGGGTCATAAAGCCGAATAAATTCTCGGCATTTTAATCCCCAGATGAACGCTTGAGGTTGAAAAATCATCCGGCGTGGCACTTTTGAAGTTTGAACTTCGAAAAATCGGTTTTTAAGAGAAACGCATATACAAAAAAGAAAAGTCTGATAAATTTTATGAAACTCATTCAAGAATAATGGATTAAGGATTAAATTGTACATACATTATACCCATATTATACATACACAGCAGATACATACATTAAATATACAAATTCTGAGATGCAATTATAAAAATGATATATATGATACTCTTTCAGGGTTCTAACACACGTTACTTTCCCACGTGGTTCCATTTTCACTTCTGAAAATTTTGTTTTTTCGAACCACCCTACTGCGTAGTGTATCAGGTAGTATTCATGCCAAAATCATGTATCTAAACAAAGAAATTTTTATTCATTTTAAGA
The DNA here is from genome assembly GCF_010883055.1 of Belonocnema kinseyi. Taxonomy (NCBI): domain Eukaryota; kingdom Metazoa; phylum Arthropoda; class Insecta; order Hymenoptera; family Cynipidae; genus Belonocnema; species Belonocnema kinseyi. The sequence continues at coordinate 111,264,371 of NC_046665.1, read as the reverse complement.
ATTGAAATTGTGTTATCAGTAAACATAAAAAATAATAAATAAAGTTTTTTGATGCCCATTCCGCTTTTTTGGCATTAAAAAAACTTTTTTTTATTATAAAAAAAATTTTGTATTATAAAAAATGTTGTGCCGACATGTTTCAACCTGATTTTAAGTTCCTTTTTAAGGCTTATTCTAAAAGGAAATACATACGTTGAGAAATAAAATAGAAACTATTTAATTAGTATGTGCTTATTAGTCGTTGATGTTTACTTACTATGGAGATAAAAGAAAAATCGCTCAAGACTACGTTGAAATTGCAATTAATTTTTTTGGTATTATTGCTCTTGTTCGGACATAATTTATTTTTTATATATTTAAAAAAGGAGTTAAATGACCAGAATATACATTTTTAAATCTAAATAAGTTTGAAAATTCAAAAGATTAAAAACGTATCATTTACGATATAAGCTAAACAATCTCATGTGAAACAGAAATTAGTTATGAAAGAGTTAGGTTATCAATTTTGAAATTTTGTGGTTAGTATTTGTATAAAAGTTATTATGAACTTACAGGAAAACATCCTTGACATTATATTGTTTTTTTATTACATCTTGCTTTATACTGATGACGAATTTTTCGTCAAGTTGTTTGATCACAACAGTTACAATGATACTAACTCACTAATAGCTAATTTATAGGTTTTATACATCGTTATATATGCGTAACTAAAAAAGACCGCATAAAATTCAAATCAAGTTAAAATTTTACTTCTATTTCGGAATTCGAATATTGGAGATAAGTTTATTGTAAATATTGCTGAGACCTTGAATGTCTGTTCTAAAATTAACTGTATTATTGTCACGCTGAATATGTCTCATTTCAGGGAAAGGCGTTTTTCTAAATTTGGTTCACATTCAATAATAATAATTTTTTGTTGCAATTTTTACAGGTATGTCTGTTTACACAGTTGCATTTTTTTTCTTTTACTATTTTAGTTTTTGTACTTTGAAATAATATTTTATTGAATTTCTTTTCAACTGAGAAAACTAATTGGACGTTACATTTTTTTAAATTCTAAAAAGACATTTGTTATAACCTTCAATATATGGTAAAACTATTAATTTTTTCTTATCCAAGCTTAAGTTTGCATTGTTATTAATTTGTATATTTTGATTAATTGTTTTGATTTTCTTGTAACTTTCAGAAATTTTAGTTTTTAACAATTCTAATGGGTAGCCATTTTTTAAAAGAGTATTTTTTACTAAATCAAGGTTTTCCTTGAGGAATGTTGCATCCGCTAATATGATATCTCGGTCTACTAATCCATATATTACGCCAATTTTATGATAAATAGGATGGCGTGAATCATAGTTCAAAAAACGAACTGACCTAATTGATTTTCGAAACCAATTTGTTACAATTTTGTTGTTTTCTATTGTGAGATTTAAATCAAGAAAGTTAATTTTTTTTATCTTTTGCCAATTCTATGGTCAATTTTAGTTTGTGATCTGCTTGATTGAATCTTTGTAAAATATTGTCAATTTTGTCTGGTATATTTATTTTACTAAATCAATTGCAAATAAACTAGTGAAAATTTATTTAAGAATCAAAGGACATTATTCTGGTAAAACATCCAAAAAATATTTAAATGTCCATATCAAACAGGATCACCATGTGCCAAAATTCCAGGTTCCAATGTTTTTTGTATGATTAAACATTTTTCCATTAAAGATTGCGTTTTCATGGGGAAACCTCAGCTAAGGCTGTAACACTTTGTAGTTGTAGAAAAGGCTTAAGCTTGTGTGACAGCCAAAGCAACCGGGCCTCGGCTCGCATGCAAAGATATGTATGAAAAGATCTCTATAAACGGACTCTCCAACATGACGAACATCCTGATTGGTATCGGATAGGGAATGGCCTATGGCTCGCAAAACGACTAAGATACAGCCCTCCTTTGGTGTGGTGGGCTGCGAACGGATGGATATTCAGTTCAGAGTCAGAGATTCTTAAGAAGATCAACTACAGGCCGCACTATGGATTTGAGAGGATCAGTATATGAAGATCCTCTCAAAAACTAAAGTGACACCCGTATACGGAACTCCGGAGTTACCTTTTGAAGAGGTGCAAGAGAAAGCCTGTAAGTTAAAATGGACAATAGTTGCCCCCTTTTCAGTCTGGATCTTATTTAGATAAAACTTCACCACATTAAAGGAGCTTCTGCTACCTTAAACAGACGTCTGATAGAACAACAAACGTTTTTGATCAATAAGGAAACCCTGGGGGTCACGAGATAAAAGTTGAAAGATAAAGTAACAGAAGCGGATTAATAATTTATGATACTTCCGTAGAAACAGCCATTGTATACGATTTTTAACTACTTTTGCAGCCGCAGAGTAAGATAATTTTGGCCCTTTTGACTGCGAACATAAAAACGTCGCTTCATGAGGCTTTACGTACTTTTCGTTAATTTTGGTATAGTTGTGATAACTACGAGGTTTAAGCGATACTGAAATAAAGTAGCGCTGGCGGCGTAGCCCACTGGTGTGAAAATAACGTCGCAATAAGCAGACAAGAATATATTTTTAATTTAAAAAAAGGCGGTCCATTTCTTTTCACACAGACTGTATACCAAACAAATAGAATTTGCCGTTGACACCCTAAAAAAAGGTATGAAGAAAGCTTAGGAAGACAATTGACCTGGTTTTATCAGAAAGGGATGTACCCTGGTTGAATCCTAGACTGAATCTTTCAATTTTTAACAAGTACCGTAATGCTAACACATTACGCTCCTTTTTCATTTGTTTATAAATACAGTACAAGCCGATAACTTTCCAACTTCGGGGCGGAAAATTCCAGGAATTGCAGACTTATCGGATACCTCCTCTAGTACCACGATATTAGATGCGCGCATGCGTAAATCATGGGCGCAAATCATTAGCAAAATAACACACGTAGTGGGAGAACCACAATTAGTGTGCGTGCCGTACGTGTGATCATCTTTTAAGGGGAGTGTACACTTAGCGGACTCAAGTGATCGGACTTCTATTGTATGGCATTTTTGCCCTTGATTCTAAAACAGGCCTGATCTAACTGTCTATTCAATTATAGTCGTCGAGCCAAGGCCAATTTTGGCGAGTTATTAGGTAACGATTCTGCCACTATTTTCCTGATTGTTGATAATATACTGATCAAGAAATGTGGCTTCTCCAAGGGTAGTCCCGGGGAGAAGGTGTTTATTTACTTATTCGAAGATTCAGAGGTGTAAAAGAATATGTCATTTTAAAGTTATTTTCTAATACCCAAATTTTTTATATAACATTCTGCTCATTATTCAAAACATATATTCGAAGAGGCAGAACAAAATCTCGGGGATAACATCCTGGCAGAATATCGCAAACTGTCCGGTTTTGGCATTGGTCGTGCGTTGGTTGACGGCCCTGACACTGCGAGAAGATTGGCCACTTGTGCTCCGAAGACGATCAGTAGCGTAACTAGAGACATAGTTTACGCCACTCTGCTCGCAGTATCAGGGCCGTCAACCGAAGCACAATGACCAATGTCACAACCCGGCAGTTCCCGATGTTCTGCCAGGATGTTATCCCCGAGATTTTGTTCTGCTTCTTCGAATATATGCTTTGAATAATGAGTAGAATGTTATAAAAAAAATTTGTGTTTTAGAAAATAACTTTAAAATGACATATTCTTTTACACCTCTAGATCGTTCCGCCCCCCCCCCTTCCGCAGCAGCCCATTGTTCTGCCAATTTCACGGAACATTGTCTAATTGTCTTGACATTTAACACAGAAATATTAAGTTGTTACCCTATGACTTATTTTAATCATTTTTTTTACATCTACTCCTGGAGAAGCCACATTTGGTGATCAGTATATTCTCAACAATCAGTAAAATAGTGGCAGACTCGTTACCTAATACCTTTTCAGAAGCAGTTGGGAAAAAAAACTTTTTTGGTTCAAAATAACGTACACCCCACAAATATCGACCGATTTCGACCAAAATATCTTTAAAAATCAGATAAGCTTTCTAATAAACTTGTGGAGCCTAATTTTTAAATTAGGCTTTCATTTTTTTAAATAAATAAATAAATTTGACAAGAAATTGCGAAATTAGTTCAAAAGATTCCAATATTATATAATAAACAAAAACAGTTTGTATTAACAAATTATTTGTTGAAAGAATGTTTTTTTACGATTTTCCATTATTTTATGGCTCTTTAAGTTATATTCCAAGAAAATTGGACAAAAGCCATATAATGATGAAAACATTTTTTCTTTGGATTATTATTATTAATATTATAAACAGATTAGATTAAAAAATGCCTTAATCAGCCATTTTTTGACGAAAAAATTCGTTTTATTCGATGACAACTTTTTTCATTATGACCCGTATGATAATTTTAGAAATAATTAATCATTTATTCATTAATTTCATGACTTTTTAAAACAATTTCAATAACCAAAGGCATTATTGGGGCATCTGTTGACTGAAAATTTCTTTTCTTTTAATTCAGTCTTTCCAGTGGGGAAATACATGATAAGTTTAGCAAAATTCATAATTAGTTGATAAATTTTATACAGCATTCTGACGACAATTCTTTCCTCATCGCAACGGATTCCCGTACCCGAAGCAAACCTCAAGATATCTACTAGGATCAACCTGGCTCTATATTATGCCATCGAGCACTGCTGACTCGCTTTTTTTAAAAAATAAATTCACCCTTAATCTCGACGTTCAAATCTTATTTCTGTCCTTTGTAGGCTTTCTCGCCATACTTGGCGCCCAAACGTAAAAATACCCTCACCGCATTATTTCAAAATCCTGAAATTTTTTACTTTCGACTTTTGCTCAGAAACTTTTTAAATCTTGATGCATGCTATTCGCACAATATGCAATTGTACAATTGCCTAGAATTGATAACTTAAGTAATCTGTACTATTTGATTTAAAATATTTTCGAAAATAATTTAAACTGCTAATAAATTTACTGCCTATGACACTTTGTGGATAATTAACATGCCTTCATATATTTACATGATGATTCAGAGCTTAAAAAGAATTACCTATAGGAAATAAAGCGTATACTAAATTAGCTATTTCATTTTTGGATGATACAGGGAAAAATTAGTTTACTTTCAAAACCAGGAAATGAAACTAAGCTCAAAATACGTATATGAAAATTTCGGAAAAGTCCTCGATATTTTTTTTATGTTAAAGTTTGTGAAAAAATTAAGCCTGGAACAAAAGCATAATTTTAAATTCCCATTGAGTATTGTAATCGTACAACTTGACGAAACGTGCGTAAACATTATCGAGTTCGCACGCCCAGCCTGTACCATCACGACTTGCGGCAAGGTCATACGACATGTCTTTTAAACAAAGGGTCTTACAAATAAAATAAACATATTTTCGAACTTGAGAAATATTTAAATATTAGATTAAAATAAGAATTAAAATTTTCGACCAAAATGTGAATTTTTAATTAAGACACGACATGGGGCGAATATATAGAGAGTCTTCTCTACACAAGTAATAGGTCGATTTTAAATAAAATAAAATTAAGATCAGGGAAAATTAAATTTGCAATGCAGAAACCTAAAGTCATGGAAAGCGATCATGATGACCTAAAATTGGAAGGTGTCACTGCACTCCCGATTAAAAATATGAGTGTGAGCAGCATTACGACGAGACTAATAATAAAGAATATGGCCACAACCATATACCAAAGTTTGGGAGCAATCCCAAACAAGATAAATCGATCAATAGGTCGCGGTAAAAGTTTCACTAAAAAAAATACAGAAACCCCGACGATTGACAGTAGATTAGGTAGATGCGGGCTAACTCTATTAATAACCACCGAATTAATTCAAACTGAAAACAACCAACCCTCACTCCATGACCTTACACAAAACTGTAAAAAAACCTTCGACCAGAAAATGATATCTTTTTTTGGGATAATAAATATTTACCCAGAGTAGGCGCATAAGTCCCAAGAAATAATTCCAATCAATTAGATAAAGAAACTTTCGATCGCAATTCATCCTTAAAAAATAATACGTAGCTTATTTTAAAATCAGATTCGCGTTTAGTAGGCTCAGAATATAATGAATTTATAACTCAACACAAGGAACGATTTTTTAGATAAAGGGTAACGAAACTTGTGGATTATATTAGATCCGTCAGCTCACACCTCTTTTCAAAAGAAAAGAGAAAATATAAAACCTAGTTCCAGGGGAAAAAACCAAATCTCGTATAATGCATTCAGTACAATTCTATTCAAGGAAATAATTAAAAGATCATAATACACCCTCTTATGATAGCACTGAAAAAACGCAGCAGAGTAAGAAATAATAATTCAAAATACCGACGACAGTAAACCATTAGAGGACCGAAATACTGTTAATCAAAACAAAACACGTAAACCCTATCGGATTTCCCTGAGGATTTTAAACACACTTATAAGAATGAAAGTTTTTCAGAATAAATGAAACCAAAATTAAATTTTGTAAGCAAAAAAGAAATAAAGGCATCCTCTCGTATGTATTTAACGGAAATTAAAAAAGTTTTTACTAAATTATATCAGAGAAAATGTCAGGAGTGGGAACTGCGCAGAATCTATAAGAATCTCAGAATTGAATAAAAGATATACATTGAGCGAAATTATTTTCAAACTTTTAAAGAAGTAGAAGATTTAGGAAAAGAATGGGAAAATGAGCTAATAAAATACAAAATTTAAGGTCAAGTTTTACAAATTACTCAACCTAAAATCCAGCATAAAAACGAACAAAAGCGTAATAACGGTGACGTGGATTAAAAAAATTCGGAGAATAATAAAGATTTAAAAGAAAATAAAAATGATCAAAAGGATCACCAAAATGGAAACCAAAATAACCGGAGTGAAACCCCATACAAAAATGGATGTCCATTTCCACCATTTGGATATTCATTTCTACCTTCTCCAAATAAATATCAACAAAATTTATAAAATAACATCAGACTTTGGTCCCTACCTGGTTTCCAATCAAATTTGCAACTCGGATTTCAATCAAATTATCAATCTTGATTGAAAAACAAGTCAACGATATCCTTACAACCTTTACTACCTAATGTTACCAATGCTTGACCAAATGACGTTAGGCTCAAGTCCATGTGAATGTAACCGAATGATTGAATTCCTTATAGGGGAAAAAACGAAAAATAATTCAGGAAATAATAATAACGAAGAAAATTCCCAAAAATCTAATTTGGGAAACAAAAAACGAAGGTCCATTTTATCCGTAACAACAAGCGAGACTGTAGGGGTGGGTATTATAACCAAAAATAGTACAATTATTAATTGTCATAATTACTGGTAACAAACGGACAAACATTAGATACAATTGTACAGGTAGTAATTCCAATTATAATCGGCAATAAAGCAATACACTTGATATTCAGGTTAGTACCAGAATTAAAATCTGTATGCGTTTTAGGCACAGAAATGCTAAAAATCCTACTCTCCGTATTTTACAGCCAATCCTTTTTTCATCTACACGTCTTAAGCTGTATAAAGCAAACCTCCTCCACAAACTGGAAGCCTCACTGCCGACTGTAAATTGCAATAAAGCTAGTTTATCAGTAAACCAGCCTCTTAAAAACTAAAGTTACACCCGTAGATAGAGCTGCAGATTTGTTTTTGGAAGAGGTAGAGGAGACAATTGGAAGTTGAAATGGAGAATAGATGTCCCCTTTCCAGAAGGATCGTTCTTTCAGAATGATTGAATTCCTTACAGAAAAAAAAACGAAAAATAATTCAGAAAATAATAATCACGAAGAAAATTCCCAAAAATCTAATTTTGGAAACAAAAAACGAATGCCTATTTTATCCGTGAAGACAAGCGAGACTGGAAAGGTGGGTATTATAGCAAAAAATAGTACAATTATTAATTGTCATAATTACTGGTCACAAACGGAGAAACATTAGATGCAATTGTACAGGTAGTAATTGCAATTATAATCGAGAATAAAACAAAACACTTTATATTCAAGTTAGTGCCAGAATTAAAATCTGTATATGTTTTAGGTACAGATATGCTAACAATCCTACTCTCCGTATTCTAAAGCCAATCCTCTTTTCATCTCCACGGCTTAATCTTCCAAATCAAACCTCCGCCACAAACTGGCAGCCTCACTACCGACTGTCAGTGGTAATAAAGCTAGTTTATCAGTAAACCAGCGCCTCAAAAACTTAAGTAGCACCCGTGGATAGAGCTGCAGATTTGTTTTCGGAAAAGATAGAGACAATCGGAAGTTGAAATGGACAATAGATGTCCCCTTTCTAGTCTGGATTTCATCCAGATAAACCTTAACACGTAATAATAGCGGATCAGTCATTTATGAAAGTTCCGCAGAAACATCTGGTGCAGCACTTTATGTCAGAGGAGATATTAATTTTATTGGATTACCAAGGTTCTCTTCAAGATACTCTGCGACAATAAAGATTAAGAACCGTTTAGGGATCAAGCGACAACCTATAGTGATTTTCTCAACGTACCTACCGCCTGATGAATGGTGAAATCTGGTTAACTACTTCTGCGTTAAGGGATGGCCATTGCCCATAGGATATGATGGTAACGCACAATATTCGACTGGTGGTAGTCTAAAGACCGACCACAGGGGTGATTCTTTATAAGATCACCTCTTCACTGGATTGGAGTAAGAACTAGATGTCACAAGGTAATTAATTTGACCTTATGTTCGATAATTATTGGCGAAACAAACGAGAAGGAACGTAATGAAAGTTTCTTAACGTTTATTGTCAAAATATTAAAAATTTTTATAAATAATTAGCAAATTTAAAAAAATTCTCTCAGGAAAACTAAAATAAAATAATGATACAGAATAAAATTATTGCCTCATTTAAAAATATTTGTATGAGCAGTCCCTGTCAGAGATACACATATCAATAACACATTTTTACATTTCTAGAACAAATCAGCTTCTACTTCTTTAGTTTTAAATATTTGTTTTGAAATTTCTTATTCTCAATTTACAGTTAAATATTGTTGAATAATGAAAAAAAAAATGTAGACTTAGGACATTTCAAATTGACTGGATCAAAATGGAATATTTTAGACTAGAGCAATATTTCATTAGAATTTTAAATGTATTAAAAACGTTTCTTAAAATTTATTATAGTTGCATTTTTAATGAAAAATCTACAGTTCAATTTGCAAAATCATGAATCAATTTATATTCACATTGGATCAACAAAATTATACTTATTATGGTTCTGACCTTCAATATTATAAGATCTAAGTTTAAGCGTGGGGGAAACATAACGACCACTGGACATCCTACGATTTCTTCTGGTGTCAATTCTTCAATCGCGCCGCTGTACTTGTTTATTGTCACCCGCTTTCTATTCTCCTAAATAACTGGCTCTATAGTTCCTGCTTAAAATGACGGATAGAACCCAGATAAAAACCGCATGGAAGTCGGTTCTTATCTGGCACTATTGGCATTAGACTCGGATTTTGTCCTCGATTTATATACGTTCCTTGATCGGATTCCATCTGGATTGATATTTTCATCTCTGGCTTCTATATGGCTCTCACCCGGTCCTTCAAGATTTGCATCCGGTTTGTAGTCGGGATTGGACCTGGTTTATACCCGGCACTTGACTATATTCTATCTGGGATCAAATAACATTTACCGGATTTCTAAATGGGTCTTATACGGTTTCTTTAAACTTCTACCCGGTATTTAGGTGATGTATATCCGAAACGTGGAACCTGTAAAAATTATATCTGGTTTATATCAGAAATGCACAAATATGTACCTCTTTGTTATCGGTTCCTATTGGAAACCTATCCGGATTATATGTGGGTTAGCCAAGAATAAAAAAATACGATTAATCTTAAGTGAGAATTTATAGAGATATGTAATATATTTCAATGATAAATAATATCAACTAATAACAGAAGTAACATGTAAAGATAATTAAGAAATTGGTTTATAATCTTTAGAAGTGGCCATGTGCCTTCGAGAGACCAGATAGGAACCGGGTAAAAAAGTATATCTTTATTTTAATTTCTAGTTCTATTTGCCAGATAGGAACCTGGTTGGACCGGGTAGCCGGTACACTTTGACTTAATAATTTACAAATGGCCATGTGCCTTAAAGAGGCCGGATAGAAGCCGGGTAAAAAAGTATGTCCTTATTTTAATTTCTGGTTCCACATGCCAGATACGAAGCGGGTTACACCAAGTAGCCGGTACACTTTCAACATAACGCGATTCACAAGAGTCAATTGGAATATAGAGACCTGATAGGATCCGGGTAAAAATCTAATTTTATATGATTATTATTTTCATTTTGTTTCCGTTAACCATATTAAAACCGTGTAGGCGCGGGTAGAATATTTAAAAAACTTATTATTTATTACCATTTTCCGGATAAGGACCGGGACAAAATTAAATTGAAGAACAAATAAAAACGGTATAGAACCGGGTATGGGCCGAAAAGGTATGTAACCAGTTCCTTTTCGGTTTCTATTGGATTTCAACTAGTCATTTTAAGTCATTTAACCAGTCATTT
>NC_046665.1:111239581-111253697 GCF_010883055.1 Belonocnema kinseyi | reverse complement strand
AGTATTGCAAAGACGTCACATTGGAAGCTGATAATACAATATGTTCTTCGCTTGGAATGGGCTTAAGGAGAGAGTTATTAATTTGGTTGTAATTGTTAATGTAGTTGTAAACGTTTTTCCACCCTGATTTCTTCGCTTTTATCCCATTCTACACAGAGCATAATCTAACGTGCAGCTCTGCACAAGTGTGCAGTTCTGAATGGAACGTGTGCAGCTCCGAATTTGTGTTGGGGAGGTACTTTTGAAATTATTTTCAATTTATCAAGTTTGTTGGCATTTAATAATAAAGTCAAGTGAAACGTAGGGCAGTTCTGAAATTTGCTTAGATTATGCTCTGATTCTACATTTGATAGAAAGTAACTGAGTTTATGTAATCTCTTATATAATAATATTATCAAGGCCATGTGACGGGTATGACAGCTGACCAAGTCAACCTTAAGATAAATTCACCCATATTAAAAAATAAAAGTTTAAATAACGTGGATATTCTTTTCGGGAAATGTAAATAAATATTAAAGGATCGGTTGTGGTCTTGCAAAGAGTTGGGGAAAGAAAAAAGTTTATTTCTGAAAGTAATAATTATCGACTAACGCATTTAGGCTTTATAGCAGAAGTTTGACTTCTAGCTTTCTCTGTCGGTAATCATGCATTCTGTTTAACCCACAGAGCCGTAAAAGTTCAAAGTTGTCTACTCGCTGCGAGTGAACGTAAGTTGCGAAAGAAAAGGACCAACCCAACTTCCACTTGTATTTTCTTCGAATTTTGTTTTTAAACTTAAAATGATTATTTGGATTTACCTACTATTTACACAAACAGTAAATGCTAGTTGATCAATTCGATTCCAGAATTTGAACAAAATGTGATTATTGCAAATAAAAAATCATCATTTTAGTGAAAAATGCATATATTTAGTCAAACATCAAACGATTAGCAGTTGCACGTTAATTACACAGCATATTTTCCCAGTAGCAAATGTGTGCTACATCTGATTGTGTTGTCCCGTTGTGTTTGCGGTACCGTTTGAATTAGCTTGGGCTTAACCTGCAAAGAGGTCAAACCTATCCTAACCTAAAAAAACCTGGCCTAACCGAACCTAACCTAACTTCACGTAACACAATTAGGCTCATTGTGTTGTCCCGTTGTGTTTGCGGTACTGTTTCATTCAGCTTCGCCTTAACCTACATAGAGGTTCAACATATCCTAACCTAACAAAACCTGACCTAACATAACCTAGCCAAATGAAATTAAACCACACGTGTAGCTATGTAAGCGTGCGGTTCTCAGTCTTAAATATGTGCTATATTTAATAGGTTAACTCGATCTTAACCTACGAATGGATCTAACTTAACAGAACCTAACGAAATTTTGCTTAACGCAACACAACTGAACTTGAGTGTTCCCGTTGTAACACAATAAAATTCATTTCATTGTACTCCAGCTGGTTAAAAATTCAGACGCACATTACTCATTTGAAGAAACTTAGAACTACAAGTAGAATTGACCCCATTTCAATTAACCTGACAATGTTTGTATCAATTAAAATGTAGAACTGTAACTTAAACATGCAAAAGAATAAGAGTTTTATTCAAAAATTTTTCTCTATGCTTTTCTTAAACTTGAGGGATATATTTATACTATCTTTCGTGTTTACTCCAGACATTCACTTCTATTAATGTCAAAATATGAAAGTACGCAAGAACAGGGTTGCCATCTTAATCGGTCAGGTTTTGTTAAATTAAGATAGGTTAAACCTATATGTAGGTTAAGCCGAAGCTGAATGAAATGGTACCGGAAACACAACGTGACAACACAATCAGTTTAATTGTGTTTCGTGAGGTTAGGTTAGGTTAGGCTAGGTTAGATTTATTTCTAGGTTAGGCTGGAGTTGACCATTCGATGTAGCACACATTTGCTACTGGGAAAATATGCTTCCAGAGCTTTACGTGTAGTTCAATAAATTTCTGTTAATTCAGGTTAGGTGAGGTCAGGTTCTGTTGGGTAAAGTTATGTTAAATAAGTTGATATTAGGCAAGGGTTGATCCTTCATAGTTGGCGACATGTTTTAGAAGTGAAAATTTGCATCCCTGACATTATTTTGAAATTTATTTGCCTCAGTGCATGATTTTTCGTAATTTTTTGAGGTTATGGCTCAACTAAGACGTGATGGGTGATTTTTGATACCAAATTTGAATTCAGCGCCCCAAAATCCATAGGAATGAGTGTGTCTTGTTACCAGATCCGCACACTTTTTTTTGTGTGGCTGTGTTATTTGTGGTACAAAGTATACTATTATTATTGTTCTTTTTTGATGATTCATCTTTTTTGGTTTAAAATTTTAATATTACTCCGATGATAATTTAATCATTTCGTTAAAAATTAAACAATTTTATTAGAAAGTCATTGTTTTTGGTTGAAGATTTAACTGTCTTTCAAAAATTCGCACTTTCTGATAAAAAAAGGGAATAATTTGGTTCAATTTTTTTCCAACTTTTGCCCAAATAACCTTTATTGTGATATAAAGAGTTACATTTTATCAGCCTTTCCCAATACTCGAAAGATTATACGTTGAGAGAGGGGGCAGGGCTTAATGCATCATTCCTTTTTTTTACTGCATTATCTTTCTCGTATTTTGTGGTTGAAATAAATAAGTTGCCAATTAAATTAAAACTGATTTAACCATTTACCTAATCGTTTGCTTTTTAGAAATAGCTGTTTCTTGTAACACAATATCATGCAATTTCTGCTATACCGGTCATTTTAAAAGTTTGAAAATATTTTGTTTTTCTCTCAAACTTCTGGGCGGTATATATTTACGTACAGGGGCATATGGCACTTGAACTTTTTGGCTTTTTGAGAAAAAAACATCTACACGGAAAAAATTAGTTTTATGAAGTTTATGGAACTAATTCTAGAATAGCGGATACAAGCGCTAACTGAACAGACTCTTATATAATTTCCAAAATATTTCAGATTAAATTTAGAATGTTTCAGGTGTAATTATAAAAATGTTTCATATTATACACTTTAAGGGTGCAAATACGCTCTTTTCCACATAATTCCGATTCCGATTCTCAAAATTTAGTTTTTTCAAGTCATCCTACAGTAGTGTTTCATTAATATTATTTAACATCGAGAAATTCATTTAATTTTCTGAACAAAAACATAGAATTTAGATTAAAATTTTATATAATTTGACGTCCACGAAGTTTTATTGTAGATAGATAAACGTTTATTTTTCGGTCTGTTGTCCTTAAAAAATTGACTTACTTGCACTACCATCTTTTTCAGAATTTCCTTACTACTACCTCTTAAAAACTAACATTCATCCATACCTTATCTCTGAGCCGCTAACTTTTATAGCCTAGCCATACTCTCCTCGCACGCATGACGCCATTTTCTCGCTTTGCCCCGCATTGCCAGCCTCTGCTTCGCGGCTAACACCTAATACTTATTTAATATTTAGAATATTTATAGTTTTCTTACACCTCCTTTTTCTCATATTCACAATCTTATCTTCTCCATACCTCTTCTTTCTTCCTTCTTTTCTTCTCCATCTTACCCAACACCCCCTTCATCTATGCTTCTGCCCTTTTGCGCCCCCTCTCGTTTATGCAACCATACCTCTATGCTTATTCCACTCCTTTCTACCGCCTCACACTCCTCCAACCAGTGCTCCACATTTACATCCCATTCTCACTATAAGTTCCTGACTTGCTTTCTCTCCTTTTTCACACAAATATTTCGCTCTCTCCCTTAGCATAACCTACACATAGTTCCCGTTAAACTGTGACTCTCTTACTCTCTCCTCTGTTCCTGCTTTCTTTCTCCATGCCATTCTTTTTAACTGTCTCATTTACCTTCCTTCCGCGTGCATCCTTTTCACTTCAGCCATCTGGGATCAATTCGTTCTGAAATACCTTCCCCTTTACATCTCCATCTTCGCACCCCTGCGTCTATTCTCCTTCCCCCATTAACACTTCCTAACCAGCTTACTTCCCCACTCTTCCAAAAAATTCTCCTCATATTTACACGCCCTAAACTCGTTTATCCTGTCTCCCTCCTGACAATATAGTTTGGCTTATTTCTGGCGAAACCCAGTGTCCACTTCACATACCTCTCATTTATCCTATGTAACCTGTCACCTAAATTCCACCTCACACCTCTACTTCGTAAAATAAGACACTTATTACTAGCGAACCAAACAATTTCATTCTCCTAACAAAAACATCTACGGACAACCTCTTTTTCAGCCCCCACACCTGCCTTGTCACCGCATTTTTCCTTATCACTCTCTCTTTTATATGAACATCCACTCCCCTATTCCTCTGAAACAGGAAGCCCAGGTACACACACTCTTTCACCTCCTGTACCGGTTTTCCCTTCCACGTCCACTTTCCTCCCTTATCTCTTCCATCTTCTTCCCTGGACACCATAACCTTCGACTTGCCGCATTTAACTTTAATCATTTTTTGTCCAAGTATCATTTCAACCATTTCATCATCTCCTTTAAAGCCTCTTAGCTCTTTGCTACCAGCACTGTATCATCTGCATATGTGAGTGATTATATCCTGACTCCCCCTACCACTCCAGCCTCTAGCTTACGTTCCTTATCCGCGATTAAAATTGCAAAAAGCGTTGGACTAACCGGGTACCCTTGCCTGAATCCCCTATCCATCCAAAAATCTACCAAATCTACGAAAAACGTGTTAGACTTTTGC
Organism: Belonocnema kinseyi; assembly: GCF_010883055.1. Taxonomy (NCBI): domain Eukaryota; kingdom Metazoa; phylum Arthropoda; class Insecta; order Hymenoptera; family Cynipidae; genus Belonocnema; species Belonocnema kinseyi. The sequence goes on along the minus strand of NC_046665.1, from coordinate 111,248,979 downwards.
ACTATCTTTGACTACTTCCTTATCAGCACGTGCTGTGACACATCTTGTGTCCCAAACAGTCACGCTTCGTCCTCCACCATGTCGAGCCCTGCTTCTTTAGACCTTTTCAACTTTTTTATCTGCTTCTGTATCTCCTCGTCATTCAGATCCTCTCCATCTACCTCCATCGTTCTTCGAATACCCTCATCTCTCTTCCGTGTATCTGATCCATGATATTAATCTTTCAAAAACTCCCTCCATTCGTCACCCTCCATTTTCTTACTTATGCGCACCCTACGTTTCCTAAATCTATTAATTATCTTCCACACGCTACCAGCTTCAATATTTCTTCCACCGACTCGACCTCAAGGCTTACGTATTTCAACTGCTCCCGGTATTTCTCTATCGACTCTCTCGTCAATGGCACCATCTCCCCTGAGGATCCTTCTTCCCCATCCTGCCTACCGCCACCCTCTCCCTTTATTGACAAACTTAATGGCTGATGGTCTGATTCCACCCTCCCTTCCACTGCGAATTTCTCTATCTCCTCCCACCCTTCCATATCCATGACCACATATTCTATCCCCGATATTCCCATCTTACTCACATACGTGTATTTTCCCTCTTCGCCTCACTACCATACCATTCGCCACCGTACAGCCTCTGTCCCCTATCCAGCTTTTTAGAACCTCCTCCTCTCCATTTAGTATCATATCCTTCGATTTCCTTTCGAAGCTCACCCCTTACGGATGTAAGCCCTTTTCCCCTCAATTTCCGCATTAAAGTCTCCCCCCAGTACCACTATTCCCTTATCTCTCTCCCAGCAAGTCTTCCACCCTTTCTTTAACCCTTTCTATCCCATCCTTATTGTACAAAGTCAGCAAATTATACGTTACCCCTCCTATCTTTACTGATCTTATTTTCACTCCCTCCCCCTCTCCCTTTCCATGAACTTCTTATCTAATCAATTTCTGATCCTTGTTATAATTCCTCCACTACCCCTTCCTTTTGTATTTAATCTGACCACCTCCTGTAGTCTCCACACATACCCCCTTGTCGAATTTGGCTCTACACTAACACATTCCTATCTTTCTCAACAGATCTCTACCAGTCCAACCACATCAAATGCCTGGATATACCTCCAGATATCCTCATCTTTCTTATCTACCCCTGCTGCGTTACAGTACAGCACATTTAACACATGTCCACCCTGCTTCACTCCCACCCCCTACTTTTCAAGAAACAAATTTCCCTGCAGTTCTTTCGAAACCTCCTTTTCTCGTCCCGTACCTACATTTTTGCATCTACTTTTATTTTCGATACCCTAGGTTCGCCGCTCTGCCTTCACTCCTCTCCTTCCTAGCTCTGTTGTTTCCTCTGTCATTCTTTGCACATGCAGCACATGCAGCACATTGCACATGCAGCTCGATGTCGTGGCCTGTTGGAAATTTCCTCCTCGTCAAATTCACTACTAGCGCTGTCAGTACTCTCGTTCACCATCTCCCGATCTTCCGTCGGTAACTGTGACCTATTCATGCAAAAAAGTATCTACTGCAGCCAACAGATGTCTCTCAAGGCCGCAGTCGCGTACTGCCCCAACTTTTTCCTTCCTGTGCACTATTTCGCCCTCACAGCCCCTGCAGACACCATTTTCTCTCTCCTAAATTCCACAGCACTAGGAGAACCACCCTTGTCCACAATAAAGGCCCAAACTTCTAACCATAAAACTACGCTGCTCCCTTTTCAACCTAACCTCACTTTTCCTATTTAACCAAATCCCATCCTGCAACTGCAATACAAATTAATTTTTAACTCCCTAATTCACCCCTCACAACCCTAATCACCTCCTAGGTTTCTACCATCACGCTCCATTTACACCTTTTACACAAGCTCCGTAAAATCTTCTCACCACCTGTCACGGCACACATTCTCACTACCGCCACCGAGATGCAACCGTTTTATTGTAGGTAGGTTTCTTATGTTAATTTATTGTAGGTTTCAAGCATCAGGTTTCATGTGAATCGAATTATTAATATGAGTATTATATATAAAAGAAAATATTTGTCTTTAGGTGGAATTGGTGCCAAGATAAATGTCTCTGGACAAACAAAATATTATATAATTTTAAGAATTGAAATTTTATTATCAGTTAACTTTTACGAAATTTAAATTTTATTAAATCAATTACAAAAAACCTGGTGAAAATTAGTGCCTTTTGTACGTTTTAAATTTTTTCTATTGAATCATTTTGTGACTATGAATAGGATTCAAAATATAATTTCGTACAATTTAATGCCAGCAAGGTTTGATTGTATATGTACATCAGATTCCAAGAATAATACTGCGAGTATGATTGTCCCACGAGAAGTTGCTGATACAAAACTTTAACTAATATTTTATCTGAAATACTATTTACAGTTTTTCTAATAGCTTACATCAGTTTTTCTATTGTTATATTTTCGGCATAACTGTAATGTTTAATTTAACCCTATAAAAAATGTCACAGGGGTTCAAATCGGTGGAGTATGCTTTATGTATTCGTTAAAGTCGAAGGACCTTTAACAGAAGAGGATGCACAGACACCAAATTACTGTTTTCCATACTTCAAACTTTATTTTTTTTTAGTTCTGTGCACAAGTGTGGGCAACATACAGTGATCTAAATCGTAGCGCAAGGCAAATACAATATCGAGAGTGAAGCGTGAGAAGAAACAGTCGCGCGCCGTAGGCGTGCTCAAATTGTAATCGAAGCGAGTCCTGCTCGATGAAAATGTGCCCGCAAAGAGGGCGGATTTTTTTGTAAGTGAATAACAGTAACAACTTCTAAGTATATAAATTACTGGTTCCCGGTAACCAAACTCGATAACGAACAGGCCAAGGTAATTACAGTTTCATAAGATTAATAAAATCATCAAAAAACTATTATTTCAAAAGAAATGATTCGGGAAACGACAACTACATCAAAGACTAAGTATGAGCTATGGTAGGTTTGCGGTAAACGTGTTACATGTAAACGAGATTTTCGAAAATTGACATCAGCGTCTAGGCTTTTTACACTCTCATCCTTCTCGAGGAGGTCTCCGAGTGATGTAAAATATGACCTCGTCGGTTTTCATCAAATCTTCAAGTATCATGACCATATGAGAAAAAAAAAGTTCTCTCTGTATCTCTGTAAGCTGTAGGAACGATAACTTTCGAAAGACTGATCAAATTGGATTGAGCTTTAGCACAACTTTTTAAGGCATAAAAAAGGGCGGTTTCGTTATTTAATCTTGAAAAATATGAATTAAAATGAAAAATTCAAAAGATCTAGAAATTTTATGTTGATCAGTTTTAAATAGAATGCATTTTTTTTAATCGTAGAAATAATATCTAAATTATAAAATTTTTGTAAAGACGATATAAAATACGAAAAAAATGAATGGAAGAAAGTTACTTACCCAGAAACGATCTACAAACTTGCTATAAATTATTTTTTGATAAACACCTTAGATTTCGATTAAATCGTAAAAAATTACAATAAAAAAATTTAAATTTTCGGAAAAGCGACACAAGGTACGAAAAAAGTTAATGATACAAGCTACAATAAAATGTTAATTAACAAAATTGTTCGGCTAAATTATGTTTAAAGCTTTGCCTCAAACAGTGTTTTGATGTGCCCTGCACTTTTTCAAATTATCAAACAAGATAAAGAGAATACTTATGTTTAAATCTCAATGCCCATTATGAATTGTAATAATAATTATAACCTCATTGAAAAAACTCATTTCTCAGGATAGTTGTCAATAAAGATTGCGCAATGCCAATTAAGGAATAAACATGAAAGTAATAATAAAAAATAACAAAATTTGTATATGCATACAATGCGCGCGGGCGTGTGTGTGTATGTGTGTGTGGACCAGATGGTATCAAGAACTTCTGGTGGAAGAAGTTTCATTCAACCCATCAGCATTTAGCCCGTATTTTCACCTCATATTTGAATTCAGAAGAGCTGATTCCGAAGTGGTTGGGGGAAGGACGCACTATACTCCTGCTGAAATAAGGCAACTTAGCTGACCTAAAGAATTACAGGACAATCACTTGTCTGAAAACACTGTATAGTATATTCACAGCTATCCTAAATGATAGAATTGTTCGGGAAATTGAACCTGTGTGACAAGAAATGTATGAACAACGAGGCTCAAAGAAAGGCGTAGCGGGATGTCGGGAGAACCTACTCATCGATAGATGTGTCTGCAGAGATGCAGCATTTTACCAGCGTGACCTATCGATGGCCTGGATTGATTATTGGTAAGCTTTCGATTCGACCTCCCATATACATATCATCTGTCTTTTGGAAAGCTTGAAAGTTCATCTGCGAATCGTTAGGTGCATAGAGAGATTGATGCCGCTTTAAAAAACCAGATTTAGTATCTTTCCTGGAAAAAATCGTGTGACAACTAACAAGGTCACCTTTCAGAGAGGTGTCTTTCAGGAAGCCACCACGAGCCCACTCCTTGCCTTACATTATTGCCATTATTTCTAGCACTTCGCCATTCCGAAGGCTACTTGTGCGGCAAACCTGCAGATCGAAAGTGCAAGGTCACTCATGTATTTTACATGGACGATCTTAAGATCTATGCTAAAAACAAAGAGCAACTACATCTAGCTCAAGGGATTGACGAACGATATACTAAGGAAATTGGAATGGAATTTGGGTTAGACAAATGCGCCAAGGTTTATTTGAAACAAGGAAAACTTAATGGCATCCCTGAAGATCCTATGCTTGCTGATAGAAGCGCTATAAGACACCTTTGCGCTGGAGAGACTTATACATACCTGGGCGTGCCACAGAGCCGCATTGAGGATGTGACATCTATAAAAGATACTCTCCGAAGAAGATACAAACGTCTCCTTCGGCAGATTTGGTCTTGCGAACTGTCGGCGAGGAACAAAGTATCTGCAACGAACATGCTTGCCGTCCCGGTAGTACTCTATTCATTTGGTGCAGTTCTATGAACGAAGAACGAGCTCAGAGCCCTTGATATCGGGACAAGAAAGTTTATGCACATGAACAAAAGCATGCATCTCAAGTCTTCTGTCCCGCGACTGCGCATCTCACGCCGTCAAGGTGGTCGCGGAATATTGAGTCTTGATTGTTTTCACAACAGGATTATTCTGGGTACAGCACATCGAGTCGCAAATAGAAGAGTCTCTGTTCTTAAAATGGTCAGGAATCACGAAGGAGTGGGCAAAGGAGCGTTTCTGTACAAAGCAGCGGAGGAAGCTGCTGAAACACTCGGACTTAACTTCAGTATTAGGGGTGAGCAAATTGCATCAAATCTTATCTATATGAAGTACTCACTCCTGAAACCCCGGATTAAGAAAGCATAAGAGAAAAACGTTTGTGAACAGCTCCTCGATAAAAGGATGCACGGTATCTTCCACAGAAATGTGGAGGATCAGTCAATATCATGTGAGCTAATGTTTCCTTTCCTTAAATCGCCCGGATTCAAGTCGGGTACGGGGGCTTTCATTTTGGCATGCCAAAACGGTGTCATTTCCACCTTAACATACCGTCACCATATTTTGAGCCAAGACATTCCCAATGATAGCTACAGGGCATAACATGCACACCCCGAGCATTTAGCTCACATACTATCTAGTTGTTCAACTCATGCGGAAACGTCCTACATCCAAAGGCACAATGCGGCACTAAGTGTGCTTTATTACCATCTCTGTCGCTCTTACAACATTAACCTTAATATCGTTCCTATAAACGCTCCTAGGAAAATCGAGTCAATTGTCGTGAATCGAAAGTGCCGCATATAATGGAACTTTATATTCTCGACAATTGTTTCTGTTTGTACACTCGAGGCCAGACATGGTTCTTCTTGACTCCGAGAAGCGAACCATGTTCGTAATCAAATTTTCGGCACCAGCTGACAAAAACATCATAGCCGAAGAGAATGAAAATAAAGAGAGGTATAGAGACCTTATAAGGGAGTTACAACGATTGTACCCGGAATATTCTGTTAAACTAATCGTCCTTTTCATCAGCGCTCTTGGAGGTGCCAAGCTTTTACTCGTTAATAGCTTGAAAAGCGGCCTTGCGTGACAACAATATGCTAAAACACTTGCGGGTCCTCATGACAAATTTTTAATGTGTGTGTGTGTCTTCACAAATCAAAAATAATAAAAATATGGTGGCGCATGGAGAAAAAATGAGAGTTTCGATTTTATACACATGAACGTTTATTCAAATAAACTGATCTACGCTAATCTACATGATATTTTAAACACTTAGCTAAAATTGTAAAGTAATTTTATAAAATAATCACATAACAAAAAACCTTTGGTCGGTGCTAAGCTACAGCTTTACTTAAAATCTAATAACCCTGGAAAACTCACACTTTATGTGTACTCGCCCGTAATTCAGATCAGAAATATAAATTCAAGATTTTATATCAATATAAGGAGACGTACCCAGGTGTTAACACCTTTTCATTTTGGTGGCCTCACGCAAGGCAAGAGCTGACAACTGTACGCTATTGTATTTTCGCACGTATTTTGAAAATGACCTGAGTTGAGTTGCTCTCGTACTACAGGTTCACGCCTACCTCTTTACAAGGATCAGGACGGACGGAAAGTAAGAAAATGCAACACGCAAGATAAAAAAACTGGACATAACTCAGATTCCTCTGGAAATATTCTTGAAGCCTGTAGCAAGATTTAGGAGCTTTCTTGACCAGATTAGAGAGGTATACTTTTTTCTGCCCATAAAAACCTAAGATTCTTGAATACAAGTTTAAAATTTCGGAATCCAACTTACTTGACAGGGTCGATGGGTATATCATGCCCTGCTCTTCGGTGAGTTAAGGAATTTTTTTGAAGAACAATATTTCAGAATGAATTAGACTGAGTGGCATTTTGTCAGGAATTATAAATACTTTAAAGTCAATAGACGTTTTTCGTTAGAGTCCATTCAAACCAAGATACTTGCAAAATTTTATGGAAAATGCAGCGAAATCAGCTTTTAGACCGCAAAGTAAAAATATCCCGTAAAAAAGTTGTCCCAGAGTAATTTTAATCCCATTTAGGTCTATGGGGTCTTAAATGAAAGCTAAGGCTATCTACTTTCGAATGCTATTTGGCCTTTCTTGATTAGGAAAAAATAAATCCAATATGGCAGCCGGAACTGGGAAAAACGCAATAACATGGACGTTTTTCAGCATAGTCCCAGAATTATTTTCATCCGATTGAGGTCTCTGAGGTCTCAAAAGAAAGCTACAGTTACTCACTTTCAAACGCCTTGTCTATATTTTACCATATCAAAATGGAATAGGAAATCAAACTTCAACCTTTGACAGCCGGGATAACGTCATACGGTGCATACATTTTTTTATGATATAAGTTTTCGATGGTCACGAAAATTTTCCTTAAAAACCTTCCAAAACACGTCTTGGAATGTTTTCAATGATACTGATAACGAATCTGCTATTGGATTTTATAGATACGTGTCCAAAAGCGTCTGGATCTCCCAAAAAAACTGTAGTGTTTTAAGGGGTGTATATTTCCCCATGGGAGATGAATTTTTGACATCTTATTCCAGATTCGTAATCAGCAACCCCGAAAACCCCCTGTGCTATATTTTCACAGAATTTCATCGTATTGGTAATTTTCGGAACACTGTGGTGCTTTGGGGGTTGATATCCGCCCCTGTGTGAGAAAAAAAACCATGTGTCATGTTTTTACAGAATTTCATTGTATTGGTGAATTTTTGAAAATTTTAGCATTGTATTATACGATAGGTCGTTGGTTTGCGTCATATGGTGCGTGCGTCCAACTCGCACATATCCACCCTTGATTGTGTCTTACCTAGTAGACCTCAAAACAATTTTACATCGGAAAAATTAATTTTGTATTTTCTGAAAATCCCGTCGGACTAAAGGTTATTTATCAACTTTAAGAACTCTGAAAAAACTGCAGAGTTTATTAGTTCTGTTTTTGATTTTCCAATGTTCGTCTAGATTTAATAGTGTTTTCTATATTCATTTATTAATAATTTTGTTTGGTTTTGCTATGTTGATTTTTTTTACTTCCGCTTCTTTCGCTTCACTGAAAAACAGAAGATTAACTTTACACCGATTTCCAAAGAAAGATTCCCTGTGATAAAAATTAACTGCACAGGATAAACTTTACACAAATACAAGTTAAACTTTCTTTTTTTTCCATGACAAACACATGTTTTTTGAATGATGCGAAGTTGGCTAAACAAAACTTTAACGCGCTAAAAAATTTTCTGCAACAAATTTTGTTCTTAGTTTTTTCTGTGTTCTGTTGGTTCGTACCATCGATTCTCTTAATATTCTATTTCCTCAACTACAAGTTTTTCTATTCCTCCACTTTTTGAAAATATTGGATTAGCTAGTGTAATCAATCCCCAATATACAATTCTTTAATTCCATTCTTTTTAGTGATTCTATAATTTTTCTATAATATTTTTCTGATATATTGACATTCAATTTGTTTTAAAAATAATTTACATAGTATGCCGGTTTTCCTTGCACTTCTTTGTAGTACGATTATGTCAAAATTGCACATTTCTCATCATTTAGACAAGTGTATCAATCTTTTTAAAGACTCCGAAAATGCTTGTCACATTGGAAAAGATTTGCGCAAAATTACCAAATCTATTTTGAATTTGAGGTCAGTAGTTGTTGCAAGATTTAAAAAGTAAATGTCATAGTTTGGCAGTCGGTGATCCTATGAGAATCCAGATATTGACAGTAGCCCCCGCTTCGTGAAGTATAAATAAAATAGCTTTTGACATTCAAGAGATTGTACATCAGAACTAATCGACAAAAGATATTCCAATGCTATTAAAAGAGTCAAGGCCAATCTTGTTAAAGATAAAGCTGTCTAGCATAATTCAATAATTGATATATTTCATTATTTACAATCAAAGGACATTATGAAGAGAAGATGCAAATAAAATGGAGAATTAAAAAATATCATGCAAAATACTGAAAATTAAAAAAAAAATAAAAAAATAGAAAAAAAATAATAAAAATAAAAACCTTAGATTACATTGGAGACCTCATAGACCTCAATCGGATGAAAATTATTCTGGAACGAGGCTGAACACATCCATGTTGGTGCGTTTTTCCGAGTTTGAGCCGCCATATTGGATTGATTTTTTCCCGAATCAAAAACGCCAAACGGCATTTGAAAGCAGAAAACATTAGCTTAAATTTGAGATCTTAAAGACCTCAATTGGATGAAAATCACTCTGGGACGAGGCTCAAAAACATCCATGTTAGTGCGTTTTTCCGAATTCCGGCCGCCATATTGACTTTATTTTTTCCGAATCAAAACCGCTAAACGGCATTCGAAAGTAGACAACTTCAGCTTTCATTTGTGACCTCATAGACTTCAATC
>NC_046665.1:111236168-111239481 GCF_010883055.1 Belonocnema kinseyi | reverse complement strand
CCTAAAAAGCATCCCTGCGTGTCAACAATATGCTAGAACACTTGCGGGAAAAATGCAGAAGGCGGTTGTCCTTGGGTCACTCCGTGTTCTTAGGATGCACGATGCTTTTGCTGGATCGTCGTATTGATTCCTTTACCGACTGTAACCACCTATCTCACGGTTGTGAGACATGGTTATGGCTGAAATTTTACGGCGATTTCGCTGGAAGCGGGTGCAATTTTTCAGATTAGCACCCGCTCCCGGCGAAATCCTGCGGTTGTCCTTATGACAAATTTTTAATTATATATGTACGTTTTATAACTAAGTATATTCATTAGACCCTAATGCCAATGAAAAATTCCTCTAAAAATACAGAATAAATTTTGTACTTTATTTTGAAATATATGAACAGGCTGTCCCTGTCAGAGATACACATATTATCTATGATTTTCTATCAATCTTCTATACTATAAATTGAAGAATTAGTTGATAAAATTGTTGTATTTTGAAATTTAGATGACTCAAGGCTTTATGTTTAGAACAAATCGACTTCTGCTTGTTTAGTTTTAAATATTTGATTTGGAATTGTTTATCCTTAATGAAAAGTCAAATATTTATGAATAATAAAAACAAAATAAGACTTAGAAAATAAAAAATTGACTGGGTTTAAATAGATCAGCTTAAACTAAAACAATATTTGATTTGAATCTGAAATGTAATAAAAACGTTTTATTATTAAACAAATTTAGAATCGGTTCGTGCAAAGAATTATTGTTGAAGTTTCAATACACAATCTACAGTTTATTTTGAAAAAACATAAATCAATTTATATTTGCAATTGATTAGCAAAATTATAGTTATCAAGGTTATCACCTTTAATATTAAAAGATCTTAGCATAGGCGTTGGAGAACCATAAAGACCGAGCGAAGAGCGCAAGATCTCACAGACACGCGCAACGAGGTTAATGAAAAATTGCAGGCAAATTTTTCAAGTCAAAGAACGGTATAAAGGATTGTTATTCACACCAGAAATACTGTAAAACTCTTTTTGACTGGGTTTTTGATGCCTAATGGACATTCCGCGATTTCTTCTGGTGTCAATTCTGCAATAGCGCCGCTGTTCACGTTTATTTTGACGCGTTTTCCACACTCATAAATAACTGGTTCTATAATACGCGCATATATTCCACGAAGAATCGTATGACTGTGTAATTTAGTAAGTATTGCAAAGGCATCACCATTGGGCGTTGATAATACAATTTGTTCTTCGGTTGGAATGGGCTCGAATTGATTATTCTTTACCCTCCATTGAATCTGCATATCGGGAGGAAAAACATATCTTCGAAGTTCAAATACCAGGTCTGGATTGCTTTTGGAAGTAATTCGGATAAATCTAAGAAATGCAAGATTAAATCCAAGTATTTTGGCAGAAAAAGGATGCTTGGCAAGAGGAGATCTAGTCGTGGCACGATGAGGTGGCTCGGCTGGTGAACGAGACCTGGACCTGACTTGATGTGAAGACTCGGCAGAAGGAGGAAAACTGGCAGGAGACTGAGGCCTGTTATTAGGAAGAGTTCTTTTTGGAGAATTTCTGCCAGAAGCAGAAGAAGGTCTACTACGAGGAACGCCAGAAAGGGGCTCGCCATTAGGCAAACAGTCGAACTCTGAAGTTAACTCTGTAATAAGAATAAGAGGATCACATTTCTGAAAGTGTATTTATGTAATCTCTCATATAATAATATTATAAAAATGATTTTTTTATTTACCTACTATTTACACAAACAGTAAATGCTAGTTGATCAATTGGATTCCAAAATTGGAACAAAATGTAATTATTACAAGTGAAGATTCATCATTTTTGATAATGAAGCATATATTTAGTCAAACATCAAGCTATTAGCGGTTGAACTTTAATTATTTGTGGTGGGTAAGTCTACTATTATTGTGTTTTTGGAAGATTTATGTTTTTTGGTTAAAACATTATATTACTCTGATGAAACTTGGATAATTTAGTTAAAAATTCAACAATTTTGCTGGAAAGTTATTCTTTTTGGTTGAAGATTTAACTGTTTTTACAATTTTCGCCTTTACAGCTAAAAAATTTAAAAATTTGGTTGACTTTTTTTCAAACTTTTGACCAAAGAATCTTTATTGTGATATAAAGAGGTACATCTAAATTCAGTCGAATTACTAGGTGATTAGGATGAAAGATGTCATACGGCCATGCGTGAGTGAGACAGGGTGGATCCTGTGGGTTACTGTATTACCATTAGGAGGACAAGGAGTCCAAAGAAAGATGATAGGTTGTACCATCGTGCGAAAAGATGGGAAGTTATCCAAGTTTCCTTTCCCGCGGGGAATGTTTTTTAACTCCAGGGTAGCGATATGTACATATGTGTTTGCAGTTTTAAGTTTTTATCAGCCTTTCCCATACTCGTGAGAATACATTTTAAAAAATAGTCTCTATACGTCCGGCCACAAGCAACGTTCCCTTTTCTTTTTCAGCTCCCCCTTATGCTTTCCAGATCCGTACATTTATGCTCAGCCAAAAAATTATGATCTTAAATTTACAATTGGCGGTCTCCCTTGTGGGAAACAAAGCGTTGGGCTATTACAAACACTCAGTTCCTAAATATTAATTCATAAGAGTCTTTTAAAGACTTTTAAAGATTCATTCCACAATAATTATTTGCCTTTCGAAAATATATTCAAAAATGCACTGCCGACTCATTGTTCAACCTAAAATTTTCAAATGTCATTGAAACTCCGAAAATTCGTTCGGATGCATGACGCTAGGCATTATTCTATACTGACCAGTAAGGCTTTTTTCATACGCACATATTTAGAACTAAACGAAATAGCAGAAATTTTTTTAGAAATAAAAAATTCTCATTTTATCAAGAAATACAAGGGAGACAAAACGATTTTATACAGTAAAGATTTGTCCCTCTAAAATATGCAAAACGGAAGAGGGAGTGGAGAGGGAGTGTTCACGCATGTTTTCATTAAAGATTAAGTACCCCGGTAAAATTACTAATAGATACGGGTGTGTGTATATGGCGTATGCTTTCTTTTAAAACCATATCTATTGCCGAAAGCAGGCCATATTTCAGTGCGAGATAAGAGAGAGAAGCGAGCAAGTGTTATGGAGAATTCGATTACTCTGATAAGGGGCCATCCGGGAGGTCGCGACAATTCCATGGACGTCATTTGAGCACTCACTAAAATTTCAGATTCTTACAGTCTGTCAAGTTAAAGCGTGGGTGGCTTTACTCGCAGTCGGTAAGGTGTATCGACATGATTTTGGTGTCAAAATATTAAGAAGAGCTCCCTC
>NC_046665.1:111213905-111236068 GCF_010883055.1 Belonocnema kinseyi | reverse complement strand
CTGTGTCTACAAATTCGTCGGATTTGGAGGTCTCTGCTGAGAGAGTACGCGGAAAAACTCGTCGAAAGCATGCCTTCGAGGTGCCAGGCCATCATCGACTCCAGCGGTGATTAGACAAAATACTAACAGAAAAGCATTTTGCTCGACACCTTGACAAATGTAATTCTATGTAGAAACATGCGTTTAAATAAAATATTTTACCAAAAAAGTTACCCACGCTTTAACTTGACAGACTGTATGTTTTCATATGACAACAGTTCGAAACTCGCTGACTGGCTAACAGCTGTTGGTGCATTTTGCAACAATCTATCGTTAAACTGGTTGGAAATTCGAATGAAAAAAAGTCATTTTAGTACTCTTCAAATCCACGTGGAATGATTGTTTGGATGATTAAAACTAACAATAAGTTTGACTGGCAGCTCCTTAGTGGTGCCAAAGTTAACTAACAGACTGTGAAACATGTCAAAAATTCGAGTAAAAAAACGTAATTTTTGTACTCTTGAAACCCATTGGGGATGATTTTTTAGGTGCAAGCAACTACCAAGAAGTTTGACTGGCAGCTCCCGAGTGGTGCCAAAGTTGACTGGCAGGCTGTCAAACATGCCAAAAATTCAAGTCAAGAAACGTGATTTTAGTACTCTTGAAACACATTGTTGCGAGCTGTGAATTTGCATAAAAAGTGAGAATTTCGTAGTTTCTTTTTTTATATACATATTATTTTTATAGAAGTATCCTATAGATTAAAATTTTAGTTAATGAAAAGGACAAAACTTTCATTCGGTTACTGATTAAAATGTCAGTCAACTTTGACACTACTCAGGAGCTACCAGTCAAATTCTTTGTTAGTTGTTTGCACCAAAAAAATCACCCTCAATGGGTTTAAAGAGCACTTAAATGATGTTTTTTCACTCGAATTTTTGACATGTTTGAAAGTTTCCCAGTTAACTTTGGCACCACTCAGGAGCTGCCAGTCAAATTCTTCATTTGTTGTTTGCACCAAAACAATCATCCTCAATTGGTTTGAAGAGTACTAAAATGATGTTTTTTCACTCGAATTTTTGACATGTGTGACAGTTTCCCAGTTAACTTTAACACCACTCAGGAGCTGCCAGTCAAATTCTTTGTTAGTCGTTTGCACCAAAACAATCATCCACAATGGGTTTGAAGAGTACTAAAATGACGATTTTTCACTCGAATTTTTGACATGTTTGACAGTTTCCCCGTTAACTTTGGCACAACTCAGGAGCTAATAGTCAGATTCTTTGTTAGTTGTTTGCACCCATGGACATAGGAAACAAGGGACTAGGCATGCCATTGCGGGAATGATGCAATGAGGGGGGAGGTCCGCCACCTTTTGATGTCCCGCGACAAACATGGCAGCGCCCAAATGTTTATATTTTCATGCACACTTTGTTGGCAAAAATGCTCGTGCGCATAATCAAATGGAACATCGTAAGATGGCGTCTCTCCCCGCTCATGGAATTCTCCCCTCTCCTGTGGATTCAACTCCGCTCGCCCAAGATAGGATGGCATGCCTAGTCCCGTGTTTCCTATGTCCATGTTTGCACCAAAACAGTCATCCTCAATGGGTTTGAAAAGTACTAAAATGACGTTTTTTCACTCGAATTTTTGACATGTTTGACAGTTTCCCAGTTAACTTTGGCACAACTCAGAAGCTGCCAGTCAAACTTATTGTTAGTTTTTAGCATCCAAACAATCATTCCCCGTTTGTTTGAGGAGTACTAAAATGACGATTTTTTACTCCAATTTTTTACAAGTTTGACGGTTTGTCAGTTAACTATGGCACCACTCAGGAGCTGCCAGTCAAACTTATTATTAGTTTTCAGCATCTAAACAATCATTCCCCGTGGGTTTCAAAAGTTCTAAAATGACGTATTTTCGCTCGAATTTTTGACGAGTTTAACGATAAATTGTTGCAAAATACACCAACAGCTGTTAGTCAGCCAAAGAATTTCGAACTTTTGACTATGAAAACAAAATAATCTTAAATTTTATTGAGTACTAAAATGACGTCCATAGAATCGTCGCGAGCTCCCGGACTATAAGAACTCCAAAAGGAGCAATTAATTGGCTGAAAAATTCGAATTAGCTTAGGAACGTGAGCTTCAATAAGATTTGAATTTGAAAGAAAAAGTCGTGAAAAAAATAAAAATAAAAATTATATTGTGCGTGAGCACAATATAAAAATTGGAGTATACCTAAAGTATACCTTGTGTCATTTCAGTATATTTTCCCCAGATTTAGGGAAATGTGTGTCCACGTGGATTCTTGCTCGACCCCCCTCCCCGGTCCCCCTTGTGGACAAGCGTGGAATTTTGCCATTCCCCTCCCCCCTGGAGTGACCAGGTGGTATATGGATGACCCCTAAGGAAAATTACAGTGATTTACGTGCTTTCTCAATCGGATACATGATCTAAAGTGGTATTCTTATATGTGCAAAAGAAACAGAAAATTTGGTATGTAAAACTGAATATAATTCGAAATTTTCTCCTTTAAGTAACGCATACATAAAACATTTATGAACGGTAGGAAAATCAAGTAAATCTCCCGTTCTCCACTTCAGTGACGTTACATCACAATCAAACTGTCTCTTACTGATAGAAAGTTATCTTTACCTATGTTACACTGTTCGCGATTTCGTCAACCAAAGATATAAATTTCAAGATTTAAAGTTCACAATAACAAGTTTCATCGGGACTCTACCGGTGTCAATAAACGCCCTCTCTCTCTCTCTCTCTCTCTCTCTGGAAAGTGACACATCGTATGAAAATACAAGTGCCTAATTATGATTATTAGATAAATCGCACTTAGAACTGACTTTTTTTTGGTTTCTAAAAGATTGTTTTACTTCATTCTCTTTTACTGAATTTCCCGTAATTAAATGACATTTTTCAGTCATTTACGTGACATCTTTCAATAATAAACATTTTCGGGTTAGGACGATTATTTGAACTGTCTCCTATTAACATTCCAAATTGATTCCTGATCACAATGGAGGCTCTTATCGCAGATCAAAACTTTCTCTTTGAGAAATTAAAAAGATCACTTCTGACCTTCAACTAACCTAACAGTGCGGCAGTCTTGCCAGCAGTTGCACAAGGCAGACTCAAAATTCTAAAAGATACTTGAGAAACATGTGAGTAGATAGAACTTCGCATCTCAGCTGCAGCCATCTCTTCACAAACAGATAAGTCTAATATCGACTATTTTATAAACAATGAATTTATTTCAGCCGAGAAGAAATTTTTTAAACCCTTAGATTTTTTTAATGAGATAATTCATGGTTTAGTTCGAGAAAATTCAGAATCTTTCCTTTCGAATATAAATATTCCAGGTATTAATACTACTTATAATGCTCATAACTCTCAAATTGTCTTTCATGTGTACGGAATGAGATTACCAGATATTCAAATCCGTCAATTTTCTGGTAATTATCTAAATTCGCATAACTTTAGAGATCTATTTGAATCTACAATTCATAATAAACCAAGAGTACCTCCTGTACAAAAATTTTATTATTTAAAAACTAAGCTTACAGGAGAAGCATAAACTCTGTTTTAGATGTTTGAGATATGGCCATCAAAGCCAAATCTGTAATAGTAAAATATCTTGTTTCCAATGTAAAAAATCTCATCATATATATAATGCATACCGAGTTATCGTCTCCAGATTCTTCTAAACAATCTTCTAGTAAATCAAAGTATAATTTAAATCAATCGACAAAGCTCGATTCTGTTGCTTCAAATAACAATGTTGATAAAAGCGTGAATGAAGCTGCAGCAGTTTTATCATGTGATATTATTTCCACTAATTCTTCAGTTAATCTGAGATGATTTCAGGGTACAAAAACATTATTAGCTACTGCTAAAGTTGTTATTTACACTCAAAATGGGAGAAAAGTTATTTTACGAGCGTTTTTAGATCAAGGTTCCGATGCTACGTTTATCTCCGAATCTTTGTTGCAATATTTCCGTCCTAAGCTTCTTCCCGTAAATACAAAAGTACCTTCCACCGCGAATTTTCGGATTGAGGTGTCAAGATATCGAAGCAACTGATTTATCGTGCCTACGAATGATCAAAATGAATCATACCCTATTTCTGCTGTTGTTCGGCCACAGTTGGTTATTTACAAGCCTCCAAGGATAGTGTTAAATTATGAATGGGATCACCTTCGTAACCTAGATTAAGCGGATCCTACTTCTTTAAGTAATGAGCAAATTGATGTGATAATCGGTGCAGATTATTATGGCTCGTTTCTTTTTCCAGGGTTATGTAAAGGACCTCCGGGTTCTCTTACAGCACAGTACACAGTCTTTGAATGGATTCTTTCGGATCCAATAACAGCCAATTCTCAAACTCAATCCCATAATAAAATAAATCGTATATCTACTCAGCAGAAATTAAGTTTTGATTTTAAACATTTTTAGGAGCTTGAGGAAGTTTTTCAACAATCAATGTTGACAGATGAGGAACAACATTGCGAAACTCATTTTATGAAAAGTCATTATCGTACAAAAGACGGCCGTAATGTGGTACGGCTTCCGCCCAAAGAGAAATCTTTTAATTCCTCAGTTAAATCTTCACCTCGAGCATTATCTATGCTCTGTGGCGCTGAATGCCGATTAGCTGAAAATCCTAATTTAGCAAAAAGCTATGGAACTTTTCTTGACGAATACAAAAATTGAGATCATATGCGTGCAATTTTAGATTCAGGCAAGACATCTCTTCTGAATTGTCTTCCTGTTTATTTTCCTCATCACTCTGCTGTACGCAAATCAAATACTTCTACTCCTGTTAGTGTAGTTTTCAACGCTTCTAGTCCTACTTCTTTGGGAAAGTCGTTGAATAACCTTCTCTTAGTAGGCCCAAAGCTTCATAATGATCTCACAGCTATTATTCTTCGTTGGAAAAATTTTCAATTTAGTGTAGCGGCTGATATAAGAAAAATGTGTAGATAAATCTTGTTGGATCTTATAGATGTTGATCTACAGTGCATAGTTTGTTGCCACAGTTGTATTGTCGTTGCTAAGTTTATTTCCATCTACTTGGCCTACTTTCATTGTGAACAGGGTGTCCTTAATTTACACTTTGATTCCGGACGCTAAATGGAACCACATTCCTATTAAAAATTATTTCTTGAAAAAAAAAGATCCTACTCCATCTTTACTCCATTGGGAATCGATTTCGAATGGAGTGAAGATGGAGTAAGATCTTTTTTTAAAGAAATAATTTTAATTTGAAAATATTATTTTCCATCTAGTCTGATTAAGACTAGAATTTTCTGTTATTGCATTTTCTGTTATTGAAGATTCTTAGCTTGATCAATATTGTGTAGATTTTCTGCCTTCATAGTTTGGAGGGTTGATATACTGTCGGTAAGTACCATCTCTGATAATATAGCAGATCAATTTAAAAATAACCACATTCCTACGTCCTTGAATCCTGTAAATTGTCTCTCTCGTGATCTCACTCCAGAGGAATTTGATAAACCACCCCCTATGGTGTCAAGGACCTCCCTTTTTGCATGAATCTCAGAGACATTGGACATATCCTGTTTCCTCCAAAGTAATAGAAAATGAGGTGACAAAGGGCAGATCTGCCTGCTTAAATAAGAAAAAGGTTCTAAAATATTTATCAGAGGTTAAACTCAATTTCGCTAAAATTGAGCCTTCACCGCTTGAATAAATTAAATGAATCCTTTATATCTGTTGATATATTGAATAGAGCAAAATTTTGTTGGTTTAAATATTTGCAAGAACAACATTTCTTAACGGAAATTAACTTTCCTAAAAATAATACTTTACATAAGCGTTCGAATCCTCTAAAAAATTTGCCCCCCTTTTTGGACAGTGTCGGACTTCTTCAAATAAAGGTCACCTAGAAAATGCTTCTATTTTCGACGATGCCAAGCACCCAATCATTTTACCAAAAACTCGAATCACGGATTTAATAACAGAGCAAGCTCATCAGAGAACCCTACACAGGGGTTCAGAAGAAACGCTGCGTGTGCTAAGACAAAATTACTGGATTTTGAAAGCATTTTAAACTGCTCGAAGTATTATAAACAAATGCATGCCTTGTGTTCGCGAAAAATCCAAAATCCCTTCTTGAATGACAGGTGAACTCCCTTCTGATAGGGTTACTAGATCTCGACCTTTTGAACCTACTGGTCTCGATTACGCAGGGCCAATGTTACTTAAATTGGGTATAGATAGAGGTTACAAATCCCATAAAGCATATAAAGCTTTGTTTGTATGCCTTGCTACTAGAGCTGTACATTTGTGGCTGGTATGTGCTTATACCACTCAAGCCTTTCTGGCTGCATTTAAACGTTTCATAGCTCGCAGAGGATTCCCTTCCAATTTGTATAGCGACAACGGTATCAATGTTCAAGGTGCTGCTAAGGAATTGAAAAGAGCATTTCAAAACCTAAAAGAAGATGAAGCGCTACGACATTTTTTCACAGAAGAAAGTATAAACTGAAATTTTAACCCTGCTGCTGCCCCTCATTTCGAAGGTCTATGGAAAGCATGTGTTAAAAGTTTAAAACATCATAATCGGTGATCATAAACTCACTATAGAAGAGTTATCAAGATTCCTTTGCCAAACAGAGGCGAGCCTTAATTCTGACCCTTGTCAGCTGCATCAGATAATCTGGATAATTTGTCATGTTTGACTCCAAGTCATTTTCTTATAGGTTCACCTTTGTTATCTGTTCCAGAACAATCAAATCTTGATTTGACAGAAAATCGTCTGTCTAGATGGCAGATGGTTCAACGCCTCATAGAAATTCTCTGACGAAAGTGGTTTCTAGAATACTTTCAGGTTTTGCAAAATGATAATAAATGGTAAGAACACCTTCCGAACATTCGTGTAGGAGATATAATTTTTTACGAGATAAGTATAATCCACCTTGTAAGTGGAATTTGGGTCGCGTTACTGCTTGTCATCCCGGTAAAGATAATTTGGTACGATCGATTACTGTCAAGACGTGTAAAGGTATTTATGATCGACTTATTGTACTAGTGTATCTTCTAGCTATACATAAAAATAAGCAACTATGAAAGTTGAAATTAACTTGTCACGGCGAGCGGCATAGCCCTCTTATATTTACGCACTGATATTTTTAAATGTCTAGGCACATTATAATAATTAATTTGAATGGGAAAGATTTTAAATATTAGTGTCAAAATATTCACCTTTGCAATCAAAATTACGTAAAATTTGTTGTGTTCTAAGTTAGTACTTTGATGAAACTATTATCATTATAATCCTTGTTTCTAAACGAAATCATTTTCGTCTATCACTAGATCAATTTCGTTTCAATTATTTGAAAAG
This sequence comes from Belonocnema kinseyi, assembly GCF_010883055.1. Classification (NCBI taxonomy): domain Eukaryota; kingdom Metazoa; phylum Arthropoda; class Insecta; order Hymenoptera; family Cynipidae; genus Belonocnema; species Belonocnema kinseyi. The sequence goes on along the minus strand of NC_046665.1, from coordinate 111,228,709 downwards.
AGGTAGGCGGTATGTTAACGCATGTTTTAATTAATAAATAAGTACTCGGGTAAAATTACTAATAAATACGGGTGTGTGTTTGTGACGTATGCTTTGTCTTGAAATATATCGATTATCGAAAGCGAGCGAAATTTCAGTGCGGGATAAGAGAGCGGTACACGTACGGGATAAGCATTTTGGTGAACTGTTATAAATAAGAAAATATTAAATCAATCAAAGTTTGTGCAATAGAACAATTGACAATCAATAAACGACAATTCATTCACGTTAAATCGAAACAGTTTTCTTTGAATTGATAAACCAGATCTTCACTTTAATACCTATAATACGCCGCTTAGACTTCTAATGAAAATCTTAATTAAATTAATAAAAAGCCTTTTTCTCACACTACTCATTTTTATTCTTACTCGCCTGTCTATAGCTAAAGATTAAAATTTTTTTAGATATATATTATCATTATATTTACCAATAGAGACGAGGATAAAGGCCAAAGATAAGATGAAAATATGGACAATCCTCATCTTTTTTAGTTTGAAGGAAAACTGATTAAGGTACTGATATTGATGAAGAATTTTATTAGCGATGTAACTAATGATAGTTAAACTGATTCATTAGCTTATATAAACTGTGCTTTAGTCGTTGTCTCTAAGAATTAAGGTGCCAAATTGATTTATATGAGACATTTACATTTGATAAGAATCAGTTCCAAGGAAAAAAATTTGGTTACAATTTTAATTCAAACTGATTAACCATTTACGTAATCTTTTGCTTTTTAGGGAAAGCTGCTTTTTATAACAAAAAATATACCGCTTCAAATTGTTTTAAAAGAAGACATTTTAAGGTGTTTTTTCATACATATATTTGTTATGATCGAAATTATTGTAATATTAAAAATTATTAAACTTATTAATAAATATTTTCGAAGTGTCCACCATTACCATTACATCAGTTTTTCTGTTGTTTTATTTTCGGCATAACTGTGATCTTTAATGTAAGCCCATAAGAAAAAATGCTAAGGCTTTAAATCTGGAAAGTTTGCTGGCTACTCGGTTCCTCCGTGAACAAATTTAGGGTGTCCTGAACCAAACACTTGATTTCAATTTATATTGTGAATAGCCTCGACAACTTCTTTTGTGCGCTATGGCTTTGCTCTATCTTGCATAGAATAAAAGTCTTAGCCCACCCTCTCTTCTTTGAAAAGAGGAAGAAATTTGTCTCCAAGAGCTCTTTTTAACGATTCTCAATGAACGTTAAATCTAAGTTCTAAATCCTCTATGCGCGCTTGCATATACTTTACCAATAGAGGAGAAACACTTAATGATAATATACCGTTTCGGTAGTCGTGAGGTTACTCAGTTCGACTCAAAAATTTTTAACTCTACAGCGTCTGGAATTAAACTACCAATGCTCAGGTTTGATGTGTCAGGACAAACAAAATGTTATACAATTCTATGAACTGAAATCATATTATCAGTCAACTTTAAAAAAAGTTAAATTTTAATAAATAAATTGCAAAAAAATTGAACCTCAGCACTCATTCATGGATATGTAGAAAAGATTTTGGGGACGCTGAGAATTTCAGGACTCAGAAGAAGTGGACAGTGACCTGTCTTGAAAATGCATCTCCCCCTGTGAAGATAGAAATGCATAAAGGAGGCTTAGAACATACATCGGTATCTATTTCCAGGAAAGTATTAAGGGAACAGAAGAAGATGCGGCTTTATCGAGCGCGAAATTGAAAAAAGGAGTTTCTGATGGATCTCAAATTCGCAAGATGTTGAGAGATGAAGCGTTCTTTGCCACAATGAATGTCAAGGAACGAGATGCATGTCTGAGCTTCAAGACTATGATTGTGAATTTCTTAGGCAATCACAAAAGTGACAACTGCAACAATTGAGGTCTGACTTGCTCAAAAACTGCAAAACAAATGGGTTGCTTGATGAGCTACAAGCTACAATTTCTTTATTTCCACCTTCAAAACTTCCTAGAAAATCTTAGAGAACCATGAAGGAACAAGGAGAACGCTTTCATCAAGATACCAAGGGGTTGGAAAGACGTTACCAAGGTAGATGGAATACGAATATGATGGAAAACTTCTGTTGGATGTTTAGAAGGGAGAGTGTTCACAGTGGCGAGAAGCGGAGATGAAATCTATTGCACAGATGTTTCGGAAACAAAAGAGTTCAAAAGAATTTAAAAAATCGTTATCATGGCTTTACTGACATTGACACTAATAACAAAAATTAAGAATAAAAAAAGTTGTTTTCCCAAACCAGATTTTTCTTCTGAATAGGGTTACGGGATTTTGAGGTTATGAGTTCATATTATTACGAGATAAGGGGATTATGAAGTCATGAAGTTATAAGGATACCAGATTAAGGGGAGGAGGATCAAAATAGTGTCAGAAATGTGTTGTAAGCCATGAGATATCAAGTTCCGGGTTGTGAAAGAAGTTACACGCCGAAGGCAAACAAACTAAGTTTTTTTAAAGCCTTCACTGTAAGTACAATAAACGCCTAATATATTTTATTGTTTTATCTAACTGTCATTTAATTTTAATAGAAATTATTTAGAAATTTAACCTTTATTTGTTGATCTTGTTTTTCTATGTAAAGGAGACGCAGTTGCAAATGTGGCAAGAAATTTTTATTCGTTCACACATTTTTCAAACAAGTACCGAAAATACTGTTTATATATTTATTTTGTGTATCTTTCGTATGATGATCAACAAAAGAACACAACCTCTAACTTACGTCAATTTGACAAACTTTCTCATTCGCACACTTTTCCATGTATAGGAAGAGGACAACTGCGCACCTGCGCACTCAAATCTAAGATCTTCCTGTAATGTGCGTATCACTTAGGGTAATGTTTCTATTGTCAGTTTCAGATGGCTTCCCACTGGCAGTTGGGTCTCCTTATTATTCATTCGTGGACTGAACGTTCGAAAAAATTTCTTCTGGATTTTCTTCATTCAACAAAGTGAAGTTGGCTGATGGTTGAAATGAAAATGCCTACTTGTAGACGTAGACGGTCATGACTTTTTCTATACATTCCAACTTTAGTTTCAATGTCGACGACCATGACTAACCTAAATTTTGCAAGTTGCATTAGGAAGTTATGATGTTATTCTAAGTGACTAGTATGGACTGATAAATGAAAGAATGTTGAAAATTAGGCAAAAATTATTACAATCAGTTTGCTTATTAACAATTATTTAATCTAATATTGCAAAGCGAATAATTGCTTTGTCAGGTGTTCAGGTGGGTGACAGCGCGGTTAATCACTCTACAACTCTCAAAATGAACCAAAATTCAGTCTCAAACTGATAACTTCCCCTAGATGCCCAGACGTGTACCTGCCTTCATAGGATCAAATATGAGACTGAACATTCTCATTGTGAGACCAATGAAATTTGAACTGCAACAAATTCAACACCAGGATTTTTCTGGATAATGAACAAAAACTATTTTTTTGTGATGATTTCTTTTTATACACAATATCTCAGTATACAAAATATTGATAAAGTACTATTAAATAAAAATATTAATACTGCTGATACAAATAACAACACAGGCACCACCCAAACTTGGGACCAGCCTTTACAAAACTCCACAAAGAAATTTTTTGTTATTTATATGTGGGAGACATTTTATTATTTTCAATTAAGAATAATGACAGTGTGTTTATAATTAATGACATAATTGAATGTGGAAATTTTATGAAAAATTAGTCAATAAATTTATTGCCTTTCAAAATTTGAACGACTCAAGGCTTTATATTATGCAACAATTCACCTTCAATTTGTTTAGTTTTTGATATTTGATTTGAAATTTACGATTTTTAGTAAAAATGCAAACATTGCTAAATTTGAAGAAAATTTTTATTCTTTTACACTTAACAATTTTCAAATTGAATGAGTTGAAAATGGAATACATATTTTAGACAATAACATTATTTTATTAGAATGTTGAACTTAATAGAAACGTTTTGTTATTTAAAAAAATCTTTTTCTGCGATGAACTATTGTTCAATTTTTAATTCAGGAACAGGAGCACAATTTAAAAAAAACCTCTAATAGAAAATTTTCAATGTAAAATTTGTAGAATTAAGCAATGTAAAGCATCATAATACAAAAAGTAAAAAATTGAATATTTCTCTGAAAATTTCCGGGCATTTCCGGGATATTTAGTCTAACGACCACCCTGAAAAGGGAATTAAAAATTACAATTCTTGATGTTACGATCTTCAAGTTTCAAAGGTCTATGCAAAATGTGGGGAAGCAAAAAGATCGAGTAAAAAGCGCGCACACATATTGCGCTATGAATGTTTTAAAATAGAATAACGGTGAGAAGAATTGTAGCTTACACACGAAATACTTTAAAATCCTTAGTTATGGAACGTTTGCTGCTTAGTGGAAATTCCGAAATTTCTTCTTTGGTCATTTCTTCAACCGCGCCGCTGTGAATGTTTATTTTCACCCGTTTTCCGAGGGTATAACTAACAGGCTCAATATCAGGTGTATATATTCCACGCAAAATCGTGCGTCTGCTTAATTTTCCAACTACTGCAAAGATATCACCATTTTCCGTTAATAATACAATTTGTTTTTCGGTTGGAATGGAATCCAGGATATTATTTCTTGTTCTCAACCAAACTCCTTTATTGGGTGAAAAAGGGTATCTTCGAAGTTCGAATATCCGGTTCTGATTACTGTTGGGAACAAGGCGAATAAATCTAAGTTCTTCAAGTATGAATCCAAGAATTTTCGTAGAAAAGGGATGCTTGGCAGGAGGAGATCTGGTCCCGAAACGAAGTATAGACTCGTCACGAGGAGGAGAACTGACAGAAGATTGAGGCCTAGTAGGAGGAAAAGTTCTTTCTGGAGAATGTCTTTCAAAAAAAAGAGAAGGTCTGCTGCGACGAATGCCAGGAATAGGCTCGCCATTAGGCAAACAATCGAACTCTGAACTTAATTCTGCAACAAGCAATAGATTGCATTTTACAACAATCAGCCCACTCACCGTAAGAACTGTAAGGAAATTTTTGTTGAAGATACTATAATTCTGCAGTAATTTATAAACTTTTGCATTCATAATTAATTAAATTGCCGCACATTGCCACAAATTTCCGGAAATTTATAGACATTTTTTAATCGAATTTTGGGCAATTTATGGTAAATTACCATTAGTTACCCTTAAAATTACCGTAAATCATACTTTTAATTCGAAATATAATATGGGCTAAAATTTCACGGAAAACATGCACAATGTAAGTTATAAATTACACAAATGTACTGTGTGTACTTTATTTTGTAATTAAATATGACGTGTAGAGTTAAAAGAGTTACCATCTGTGCACATTTAATTATGAGTGGTCCAGTATAGCTCCTGTATTAAATTGCTTTTGCCAGATTAAATGCCAAAAGTTATGATTTGCGTAAAGATTAAAGAAAATGTTCTGAAAATTATATGTAGATATACGTTATATTATTATATTCACCAATGCGGATGAGGATAACGGCCAAGGAATTGATCAAAGCATAGATGATCTTCATCTTTTTAACTTGAAAAAAAACAGGTCAATGTACTGATATCGAGCACGAATTTCATTAGAAATATAGCTAACGACTGTTCTTGTGATTTATTAGTTAAAATAATATGTACTATAATTGTTATCTCTTAAATTAAACGCGTAATGCCTATACTCGCACGTCTGAGATATTTACATTTCTTAAGTCAGTTTTAAGGAAAAATGTTTGGTTACAAATTCAATAGAAAACTAATGTTACCATTTATGTAATCTTTTACAAGCTTTCGGGGAAAGCCGATTAATCCCGAGGTAAACCCTTTTTGAGAAAAACACATCTACACGCAAAAAAAATGAGTTTTATAAAGTTAATGATCTAATTTAAGAGCAGTGGATGTAAACCATAAATGAACAGAGTTTTATGAAAAATTTTTAGTGTTGACTTTTTGATTTTAAATTGCTCATTTTTGATGAACAGCTAAACATTACTAAATCTGAAAAAATTGTTCTTCTTTCATACAAAACAAATTTCAAATTGAATTGGTTGAAGACGGAATATCTTAGACAGAATCATTATTTTATTAGGATTTTAAATTTAATAAAAACGTTTTATTGTTAAACACTTTAAAAATCGTTCTGTAAAATCATCTATTGTTAAATTTTTAATTCACGAACTAGATTTTAATTTGAACACATGAACACATTTTATTAAAATTTTCAATTTCAAACCCTTTTAATTTTTCTGTGTTTAAATATTCTAAAGTTCACTTTAAAATTCCTTAAATTAAAAATTCTCGCTTAAAAATCAAGACTTTTTATTGAATATGTGATATGAATTTTGTAATGTTTCAAGCGAATAAATAGATTTTTCTTCTAAATAATTGGTAAAATTTACGTTCAAAAAGAAAACTCTCAATTCCCAATCTTTGTTGGTCTCTGAAAATTTCTCGTCATTTCCGTACTTCCCGTCTAACAACCACCCTAAAATAGGAATTAAAAATGACAAAATAGCAGTTTTTAATCTCTCGTTCTTCTTCCTAACATCATTTGTTATTGAACGTTTAAGGCTTAATGGACATTCCGAAATTTCTTCTGGAGACATTTGTTTAATCGCGCCGCTTTTAATGTAGGCATTTAGCCAAATCCGGTATTAGGCCTAATGCCCGTGCAATACAAAGGTGGGTGACTCGTAATGCAAATCCACTGAGTCAGTTTTGTGAAGGACGGCAGAAGATGAAACACTGGCGCCACTAGCGCGGCTCCCTAAATTTGAATAACAGCCTCATAAGAAACATAGGAGATTTAGTATTTTTTTAGTTTTTGTAATATTTTGAACATTTGTGCATATTTTAAAATTTTAATCTTGAATTAAGCTAAGATTAACTGTTTCTAGAATTTAAAAATGATCGAGGATTAAAAAATAGACCTTATATACACTGGAAACGCCTTTTTAAGGTTTTTAATTTTCATTCAGAGTAAAATGGTACAATATAAAGATTATATCTTCAAGGTTAAAAAAAAAACTAAAAGTTCTAAAATATTAATATAAATAATATTTTTCTATTTTAAATGACTTGAATGATTCTAATGTATTATTACATTATAATAAAAATATGCAAGAAATTATGAAATTACAATTTTTAATATTTATTATATTGTATTCATCGTTAAGGTAGTGAATAGATTATCAGTATTTAGGCTATTAAGTTGACTATACATTTAGTTTAGTTGACCGTTGGCAACGAGCAATTAAGGACCCTTACTATCTTTAAGAAAAAATGTAACATTAACAACATTTTTTAATTATCGCAGAGTTTCGATATTTATGTACAATTACATTTATCTAGTAATAATGGCAAGCATTAAACTATATTATAAATATTTATAATTGTTTTCTTGCAGTCATAATGGTAAACAAACCTAAATTGAAACATAAATTTCCCAACTGCCCTGATCAAAAAACCGCGCTTTATTAGACGACGGAGTTCTTTTTCAGCCTTCGAATAATGATCGGGGCAGTTTGGAAATTAGGATTTCGAAACCCTTGGTTTTAACTTAAGTTTCTTTTGCCATTCTGACAAAAAGTCGGCAAGATTCCATTCTATTCGCTGGCTATATGGAAGCTCGAAATGCCAATAAATGGATTCCTTTCATTATAATTATAATTATGTATAAAAATATTAGTTTAAGGTGCATAAATTAAAAATGTATATATTTTTAAAGAAATACTTTTATTTTTATTTCGGTTCTGGAAGATCAGAAAATGTTTCAGTTTCTTCGAGTATCGGAAAAGTGAAACTCGCGAACACAAATCCTTTAAACGAAAAATCGAGACACGCTTTCAATCCTTTCAGACGTTGGTAATGAGCAGAGGAATCGAAGGTTTTGTCAGATCTCCCGGAAGAGTGTGTTGCACATCTTTTTAGATAGTTTTTTAAAAAAAAGCGGGCCGATTATTTAGCCACAAAAAGTATTTTCCACCGGCTGTTGATAGTGTTGATTTTTTGGAAATGGCCATCTTGGGATTTAGGAGGCTGTGTAAGGGATTGTGGGAAATTATAGTTGAATCTGCCGACAATAGAGGGCTTTCAGTTTCTAGGACATTGATTGCGACTATGACAGACTCATCGTTCCTCGGCCGTCGTGTGCGTCTTCAAGAGCGTTTGCACGCACGATTGCAGAGGGCGACACACTGTGCCCGCACTTCGGTCTACCACTCATTCATACCGACCAATCGACGCTTTATCGCGGGCACGCTGTCTGCTGCCCATCGGTTCGGTAATGTGCCAGGCACGTTTGTTATCTGGGAATGATCTAAAAGTTCAGTAATAAGAAGAATATATTAAAATTTAAAAATCAATGTTCTCATGAAGTCATAAGCCACTCGATTATTTTAGTTTAAAGAACATCAGTGTAAACAAATCGTAATACTTACCGCGATAACGAGTCCAGCAGAGGCTAAAACTTCCTTCTAAATGATCTGATCCTTTAAAAAGTGATCTTCCCACATTAAATGACTAGGATTAATGATAAAAATCCTTTTCGTCACGCTTAACAGAAAAGTTTTTAAACAGGAAGAGTGTTTTTAGGATTCAGGGTGTCTCGAAACGTGCACGATTAACAAAAATGGGGGGGGGGGTATATTTTAAATAAATAGAATACCTTTTCTGTTGAGAATGCACAGATCGATTTTTTCTAACTATACGTGGATTTTCAACGAAATAGTTGAATTTTCAATTAAAAAATAAAATTCTTCAATATTGTAGGATTTTAAACTAGAAAAGATGAATTTTCGGTCAAAAATGGAATAGATTAATTTATAGTTAAATTTATAGTAAAAAAAAATAAATATCATGATGTCATTTAGAAACACAAAAATGTATATTTATCACATTTTTATATATTCATTTATTTCCCTTCTTCAACAAATTGTAAATAAGACTAATTTAGAACCAAAATTCGATGTATTTAAAACAATTCAAGGCAATTATTAGCCTATAAGATGAAATCAATTGCACTTATTTCTGAATATTACTTAAATTGAGAAATAATTATTTCGCAGTTTATTTCACTCTATCCATTGATGTATACGTGTAACTAACACTCTAGAAATATTTGTACTAACAAAAATAATGAATTTTGGAATTGAATCATCTTTAAACTTGCTAAATATTTACATTTTTATGTTTTTTATACTTTCCCCATTGAATTTCATGTTGAAGATATTTTTTTCTAAAATAAATTGAAGCATCCATATAAAAAATTAATTGTAATTGAAGTCCATAAAATCGATTTTGTTAGTTATACAAGAAGATATTGTATCCATTTTTTTTCTTTTTCCTACTCTTAAAATTTAAAACTTAAAAGTCAAATATTTTTTAAAATATTAAACTATTTGGCAGAAAATAACGTTTCTGGTTAAAAATTATATTTTTGAGTTGAAAATTCCACATTTTTGTACAAAATTCATGTTTTTTGGTTGAAAATAACCTCTTAAGTTGAAAAATCATATATTTGGGTAAAAAATTAACTGTTCTGTAGATGATTAATTTTATTGGCTTCAATATTGAACAATTTTTTTTAAATTAATGTATTTGCTTGAAAAGTCGTCTTTTTTGGGCAGAACAGTCATCTTTTTAGTAGAATTTTTTTTTATTGAAAGATTAACCATTTGGTTACAAGATAACTTATTCTCTTTTTTTTACAGAAAGAGCATACAAGAATATCTCAATCATGCATGTGTGTTCAAACATTAAAAAACAATATAAATATCAAACAAAAAGTTCATGCGTCATCAAAATGAAAATGTTTGTCAACTAAGATTAAACAACTTGTGTAATATTGCTTTAAGATGAGACTGTACAACGTTTCTGGTTTTATTTTAAATGTTTCATCCCAAAATTTATCCATTTTTCTCAATTCGTAATATTTGTTCATTGTCAATTTTTCTAAAATTTATATCAATGCAACAAAATAATTTTTATTGTATAAACTATCTGAAATTGTAATTTACAGTTGAATGCCAAAAAAGTGTGTTAAGAAATGATCTAATTTCGACAATTTTTGTAAATGATTACAAACTTTTAAAATTTTCTTAATTTTTATTAGCTACATCTATTAAAAAATTGAATATTTTTAAATGAAATTCAAAGAATATTTCTTTCCGTTCAAAAATAATTTCGTATGTAAGTGATAGAAGTCCATGGACTTATTGCTCTGCAAACCTAGTTCTTTTTTAATTTCTATACAGTACATTTTCAAAAATCCTTTCCGCTTGTTATTTATTTTAAAGTACTTTTCATACAATGCAAAAAAATCAATTAGAATTGGACAAAAATTTGGACCAAATAATGTACATATTTTATTTTTAGTGTAATGACATAACCTAAAATTGAAATCGAACTAAAGTTTGACTAATAATCACTCACTGTTAAATAGTTAGTGAAAGGGACTGATTAATTTTCCTTTAATTCAGTTTTTTTAAACTAATTTGCATTCAAAGAGATTGCAAATATATATTTTGGAATTATATCATATGCTATAAATTCATATCATATGTATAACATGATTTTGGGAGTATTAATCTGCTTTAGATTTTATTCACGGGATACAAAAATTCATACAAATTCCTTTGAATGGGTTTCGAGGGCTTTTGAATTGTGTATCTATCACTGGAATTCCAGATTGCCGCCGATTAATTTTTTAAAGACTTTTAGTCGTTATAATTTTTTTGACCAACTTATATGACGTAAAGCCTTTACAACATCTAGAACTGAAAAAGCAAAAGAAATCTTGTAAACTTGCGCATGATTTCTTTTCATCTTTCCATAATTTATAAATTTCAAAAATCGTGCGAAATATTACAGCTTAACCTCAAAAAAGTCGGTGTCCTCCAAAAAGAAAGAAACCGATTCAATGTGACCTTGCTTGAAATCGTCATTTTGTACACGTCAGATTCGAAGCTGTTTGAAAAAATGACCGATTCACATAGTCGCAAACGGATTCAGTTTTAACTTTTTGAATCTGCAAACGACAGATACGCAATTCATAGTGTCGTCTTTTGAATGGATTTTTTTTCTGGGTTCCTAAAGAAAAATAATTGGGACCCTTTTATATTAACTTTTTAGCATTTGAAGTGTATTTATTAGTCTCGGCCGTCATAATTATTAACTCCCGTCCTATGAAAAAACTTACGTAACTGACGTCACGATTAGGGTGCATTCATACCTCTGCCTGTCTGCCCGGTGCAGGCAGGCAGTTGTCCAAGGCTATTCACACGACCAGCTGTCCGAGGAATTTTGACCGTCGAAAATGTGAAAATTGCGCGGGAATTGTAAATATTGTTAAATTTTTCAATAAAATAAATCACATTTTTATAGTTTAAATTGAAAATTATGACAATTAATTTAATCTCTCTTATATAATGTAAAAACATATCAAATTCCCAACCCTGAAAATGAGTATTCCAAAATGAATACACTAACAATTGTTTACAGATGCGTTGATGTTCTTAGTCGCTGTGTGTTGCGGAGACTTTTATTCAGCAAGAGAAGGAAAGTTTGTAAGTAGATATTATTTGCTCTAAAGTACTTCATTATTATTCTGAAATGCAATATTTTTAAAATAAATTTATACTTTTGTGAGCAGTTTTAAAAATGTTGTACAAGTGGAAATAACATAACCTCTAAAATCCTACAATTAAAAATTGACTATATACATAATTTATTCGTTTGTTAGGTATAAAATATGGATGGGCGTTATTTAACGATAAATCCAGATATCTCGGCCGAAGAAATGAAGCTTCTTTGGCTGTTATTGTGACGACGGAGAAAGATGAGAATCAGGCAATATCGCGTTCATCCTCTTTGGAAACGTCGACGGCTGCAATTTTCAATTTAAACAATAAAAACTTGGTTTATTTAATTTAAAATATAACAATATTTACCATTCCCGTGCCATTTTCACATTTTCCGCGGTCAAAAATCCTCGGAAAATTGTTCGTGTGAATAGCCTTGGACAATTGCTTGCCTGCACCAGGCAGACAGAGGTATAAATAGACCTTTACGGTCTATTTTCTTTTAACTAAAAATGTTCAATTCCACCTAAGTGACAATGCCACTTACGTACAATTTTCCTTAGTACGGCAGACATGAAGTTTATTATAAGCCCAATACATCTTTTATTTATTGCTGAAAATGATACTTCGACTAGTATACTTTCAGATTACTGGTTCACACTGCATTTAATACTGCAAAAACTGCTCATTTTACAGATATTTCAGAAATCTGAGAATAAAAATTACTTCGTGTTTAACCTTCTTTACTTTGAAAACAACCTATTGTCTTAACTACGGTACGTTGCTATGGCAACGTTTTCTGGCGCAAGCGCAGTAACTCTGTTCCTCATGCTTCTAGCTATAATATTCGGATCATTCCTGGTAACTTTCTAGTAGATGTGACTGAGCAGATTAGAATACTCTCGATTCCTCGCCGGCGGGTGTTTCTTTGTTCGTCTAATTTGTTTTTTCTTTTCATTTTGTTCGCTGGTGCCACGCGATGTGATTACTTGCAAAGGCATTTAATTGTATACGTTCATTCGTTCATGCAGAGTTAAGTGATATACCTAATCTGTAACTCGTGAAAAAATGGCTTACTTAAGCAGTATAACTCACGCTTTTATACATTTTATTCATGATAAAGAAAAGGAGAACGTACCAATAAAACAATTTACATGTGGCAAACATTGCATGTGGCAAAATAGTACCTGTTCAATGGTATAACGAGGAAACCTAAAAGTGGAAAATTTATTAGGCTTATATCCACTTCCATCGAAGTAAGTATTCTTCATTACCCTTAAATTTTTTACAATAATCCGCATGTGCATTAAATTATAATTACCGGTACTTAAACAATTTTAAATGTGAGGTTATATGCCAGAAATGAAATTTTTACTACAGCTTCTGTGATTTTACAATTTTTTGTTATGATCATTGATAATCTGTAGTAATATTTTACCTATAATTTAATTAGTGATATATAATTTCTTATTAATTCAGATAATTCAGTTCATTTTTATTACGCGAGAAAAACAACACATTTCCACATTCTATATCTAATTGTCCACGAACATCAGTCTATTTTCTACAACAGATTTGTATCAAATTTAAATGTAAAGATTGTAATAGCAAATTTTGATACGTACAAATATATTTGGCTTGTGTGTTATACATTCAGTTATTTAATAATTTTCTATTCACTTGAATTTTACACTATTTACTAAGGATAGAAATACTTTGAAATATAGTTAAATACTTTTATCGCACCCTTTCATTGCCACAGAAGTCGGTTTCCTTATTGTACGTAACAAATGCTATAATTAAACTTTTGCACATTCTGATCAGAGAAGGTATTATATTTATGAGAAATTCTTCAGCAGAAGAAAGACGATCTCTTGATCTCAGGAAGCGAATCACTACAGCTAAACTACATCAGCAAAGAAGAAAATATGGTCGTTGAAAAAAAAGAAGACGAACACTTTGAGATAACCCTCTCAAAAATACCGTCTACTTCTGTAGAAATTGAGAAAACGGGACTACCGCTGAAGATAATCGATCAGAAAAACAATAACAGTCGACAACCAGCACAATCCTCTGTGACACAAACTAACCTGGTGAACAATAAACAAGGGAAGAATGTTTTGGACAACTTGTCCACGCAGATCGGCCAAAAACTACAGAAAAGAAGGACAATCTATACAACCAGAAAATAAGAATGAAACACAAGAAATCACAGAAAAATTCTTAACACTACATATTGGCTGATTTCACCTTTCAGGAGACTGAAGGCAGAGTAGAGTAGCGAAGTGTAATGTTTTGCTAAAGGCCAAGAAACAAATGACAGTCTATGTGATTGCCTTTTGTTTCTTGGTGCAATATGAGAAACAAATGAAAATCTATGTACGTGGATATCTTTTGTTTTTTGGCTATACACGAGACCAAGTTTAATCCAGCCAAAGAAAAGACGAATTCTGTATAATATGCTTATATAAATAGTTTAAACTATTTTTAATTGATTTAAGCCCTTCACAAGTCGATTTTATGTGACAGTTATGACGAAAATATACAGCAAAAATTTAAAAGTCATGTCTTTCGATCGGCTTCAAATTTTCAGAGTTTGTTTGCCTATATGATAGTAGCATACTCACCAATTTACAGATTTACTACCATTCCTCCTCGAGCTACAGGGTGTGACATTTGCATGCATCGGGCAAAACGGGTATTTTCAAATGGTCATAACTTCCTTTCTACAGATGATTCGAAAAGACGTAAGAGCACAGTTCATGGTAAACTTCAAAGGTATGGCACACATAATGATCAAGTATTTAAAAGCACTTCAATCAGGATTTGTTTTATGTCATAAATACACAGGCCATGCTCTTTTTCAAATAAAAGTGTACCTATCCAGTTGATTTTTTAGTAATTAAGTTATAAATGTTTTGTTTAACTTAAAGCATAAATAGTTGACAAGTATAATTAGGGTTTTTGTATGTATTGATGTACGTACTTAGGTGCTGGAATTTTCTTACGCACATGTGATTGGATCTCAATAAAAGCAATAAAAGAGCATGGGCCCTTCATAATTCAACTTGCATACGATATTTATAGTGACGATCTGCGACCAGTGATCCCAGATCTGAAACGAGATGCGGTCCAATACTATGACAGGGCTATGTCCGTGTGAATATAGTAGGAGACGCTGTAAATGACGAGTTGCGCG
>NC_046665.1:111200374-111213805 GCF_010883055.1 Belonocnema kinseyi | reverse complement strand
CGCGCGCAACTCGTCATTTACAGCGTCTCCTACTATATTCACACGGACATAGCCCTGTCATAGTATTGGACCGCATCTCGTTTCAGATCTGGGATCACTGTCTGCGACATGTGTGTTTGGATGAGATTAAGGCTGAGGCACGCTATCAATGACAGGTACCTGAAGCGTTTCAAAAGAAACAAAATCAAGCGTTACGAGGTACATTCATATATTCATGAGGATTTAAAAATCCATTCTATAAAATTGTTTATTTACCTAATTGTGATTCGCATCATTCTCGTGCTTCAGAGGTATTTTCAGTGAAACTAAGTTCTCAAGATTACAAGGGAAATCTCAAACTTTAACAAATAGTAAAGAAATTAAGGACCACCCTCACTCACAAAATCAACGATTTAAATAAAATAAAATACGATAAAATCGAAAAAAGTTTATTTCATCACAATACAGTAGGTAGTATCGAAAAAAAATTGTTTGCATAACAGATTTTTTTTTACATTCTCATCATTTATAATTGACAAATTATTAGAATTGTCGGAAATTTTACATTACAGTTTTTCAATGGATCTCCACGTTTCGAGACCCCCTGAATCCGAAAATCAGGTTTTCACGACGGCGTCGGTCTGTCTGTCCGTACGGCCGTCCGTTCGTAAACACGATAACTCTCGAAAAAATAAACGAATCAAACCCATCTTTGGCAAACTTTTTTTAGGTCCTAAGAGAAAGGACGAGTTCATTAACCAGCTGTTTTTGATACAAATTCAAAAAGTGAGCGCATTTTGAAAATTTTTAGACCACTTTTTTCTGCAATTAAAAATTCTATGTACGGATATTTATAGTATTAAAAAGAACAAACAATTTAACCTAATGACTTTTTTCGATAAAAAGAAAATTCTCAGAGTTATAGCGTTTTTGAATTTTTTTAAATTAACCGAAAATCAAAAATTAAAGCCAAAAAACGAACGATATGAAAAAGGTCAAGGGAAGAAAAACATTACTTTTTAAAAGCCCTACAAGATTATAATAACAAATTTTTGAATTTTTTTTCAAAAATTCAAATTTTGTTAGCACAAAAAAAAGAATAAAAAATAAAAAATTCAATTTTGTAGACAAACTGTGTAGGGTACGAAAAAAGACGAAATAACCAAAATTGTTATCGCAAAAAAGATCTACAATTTCGGTAAGAATCACTTCTTGATAGGAAGCGTACTTTTTGTTTTATTCGTGAAAAATAACGTTGAAAAAAATGTGTGGAAAAACGAAGAAAGTTACGAGAAACAAATTCAACAAAACCTGTTTCCAAATATCTGTCGAAAATCGAGCGCGCAGCGCGAGTGTCACGATGAGAATGTGTACCTCAAAGCCTACAGAGCTTTGAGAAACTTAATCTTTTACTACTTAATTAAGTATATTATTCAGAATATGAAGACGCATATAAATACTGCCATCTAAAAGACATCTTTTTGATGAAAGTTTTTTTCAATCATTCCAAATGCAAAGAATAAATATCCGAGCCACTTTAATTTAATGTTGTCCTGACACAAATTTGTAGAGCTAGTTAGATAGTTTATTAAATGAAACACAAGTTGCAGTCGTAGCTGTCAGCAGGCTGTAGTCACTCAATGCTTTAGAAGTGCAGACCGGTAATCGACGCTGGTGCCATCAAACGAGCCCGCAGGTTATTATGATAAGATAATAGATGCTTGAGGTTATATCCAGATGATTTGTAGATAATGTAATTTAAAAACTTAATAAATTGAAAAAACCAATAGAAAAACACATAAAAATACATAAATAATTAACGGAATAATTATTTATATATTTCTGCTTGTTTTTCTATTTCTTTTTTCATAAAAACATGGTCTAAGGAAAAACGAAAGATGATGGAAGTATGTTTGAAAACAGTTTTCATTTAAATTTTGTAATCATTTTCGACATCAATTTTCTTATTGGCAGGTACCTTTCTCAATATATTGCTCTGTTTTTATGGTAATAATACAGAAGGTACCGCTTTCTCTTTTAGTGTTCAGTTGTGTACTGCAACGATAATCACCAGGTCGAAAATGATGACAATAAATTAGATATCTGCTCTCAAACAGTTCTTAAGTGCATGTGACACAGCTAAATATCTATATTACCGACCTCTCTTTTTCAGATCACTGAATGTTTTTTTGAACCTAAAAACTTTTTTTGTAAATAAAATATCCACCTGAAACTTTGGAAAACGTATTAGAGTACAATAAAGTACGTTTAGGTACTGCATGTAAAATGCAGTACATTTTGGTAGGAACTTCACGTGTAACGAGGGAAAGTACTACAGAGCCATCTAACGAGCCCGCAAAACTGGATCAAAGTATAAGTCTTCACGGTTGCCTATATTAGTGACGACAACCTGGCTGTCAGACAAGGAATGAATCTGAAGCCGAGACCCTGCTAGGAGGTTCCCACGATGAAAGCTTACACGCTACTGCCCTTATCATATAAAAAGGGAGGGGATGATGTCTATCTACTCTTCGCCTGCAAAACTGCTTTCTTTTAGAATAATGCGCTTACAAAGCTAAAACATTTTGACCTATTGTTTCTAGCTTCACACCCTTCGTAATTGAAATTCAAGTTAAAATCATTTCTATTGACTTTGAATTGCAAGAAAATATTTGAGTGTGATACATTTCTCTTTATTTGACAATAAAATTAATTTTCAGTACAGAAATTATCAGAAAAAATAGTTTGAAGCAAGTCGATTTATACGAGCATAGCAAAAAATGATGTAATTAATTAAGTAATAATTAATTAACTATTGAATGATAATTAACTATTTATTACTAATAATGAATTAATGATTGATTAATTAATTTCAATTGTTTTAATTAATTAATTTTTTCATTTAATTTGTGACAGTCGTGTATAGAAATATAACATGCATATTCATAAAACAGATATGCTTCCGGAATATTCTATGATAAACTGATATACATATTATGAATTTTGTTAAAACATGTTTTAAAAAAAATTGCTTCCATTTTTTCAGGTAAGAGCTGTGATTCCGATTACTAACTTTCTCTTTCCGCGCACGCAGATTATAATTGCTATTGAAGACTCATTTTCTTCATAAAAAGATTCCTCACAAATCTATTTTTGTGAATTTTATTAGACAATAAGTATTACCATTAATACTAATCAAATTGTTCATAAACTTTTTAAATAATAATACTCTGACTTATTTTCAAGAAATTTCTCTTGGATGGAATTATAGAATTTATTTTAGAACAGAATAAGCCACCCGGTAATAAGCGTTAAGTTCAGAAAAATGAAGAATTTGTGTTCCTATGAATACGCGATTTTTCCTCCGTCTAAAAATCCCCCAACAGGAACAGAAAAAGTGCAAATCCTATTTCTGTCAATCGACTTAGTAAAATTTAACGAAAGAATTTATTTAATCTATTTTTTATTATTAAATCTTTTTATAACTTATAAATTCGAAAAATATTCAAATTTAGAATTATTTATATTTTAATAAATTATTAAACATCTTCAGAATGCGTCAAAGAAATCTATTTAAATGTGTGAATTAAAATAATTTTAACTCTAGAGAAGCGGACTTGAATTGATTAAAATTAGATTTTCAAAACGCATATTCCACATGAAAGAATTAAAACAATATATGACATATAATTTGTGAACTTATTAAAAGGAATTAAATAATCTTAAAATATGTACACTTTTGGGAAATAGAAGACATATCTGTGAGGTTATCTGTTGGTACAATTACAAGGAATTAAATATATTGAAAACACGTTATCTTTTGGGGAATAGGAACCTATGCGGCGGCTTCTATGGAAACAGACATAACGTATTTAAAATCTAATTAAAATTAATTTTTTAGACGTATGCAGCATGCAAGTTCCCTGAAACTCATTTTTATGAATCCTTTTTAGATTATGTTTTACTCTCGTTGTGTTGCCGCTTTATTTTCATATGTTTAATATTGGCTATAGAGGAATCTTTTAAGAAGTAAAGTTTACATTAGAACCCATATTGCTTTAATCTCGTCCAGAAAGAGATAAAAAAACTTTTGCAATGATTTGCTATTATTCTCTCTACTTTTCTATCGGAAAGTCATTCCTTTTTCGAAAGTTTCCAGTTTCTAGCGGTTCTTCGTTCTCGCCTGGTGAATCATATTCTATTGCAACCCTTTTTTGGGTTCCATACTGCTAATTTTTAGATGGAACCCTGCCATGTGTCACTTTGACACCGAAAATTCGATCCACATTTTAAACGATATGAGACAAGGAATAAAAAATGAACGATGGAGAATATTATCCTGAAAAGTTCTCGTAATTTGAATATAATATTTCGAGACAGACGATAATCTCACATCGACGTCCATCACTCCACAGCCGTCGTCTGCTACGGTGTCCTTAGCAGCAATGGGAAAAGGGCGAAGTATGAGTGTATTCGAGCTATAAATCGGGACATCAGATTTAAAAGATCACAGGAAAAAACAGTTAAAATTTGTTGCAGGTAAGACTCGCAACGGTTAAAAATTAAACATATAACGGCGAAAGTTTCACCGACGTTAAAAGAATAATTGTGATCTCGTCTACTGCGTCAGGCTGAAGTGAGCAAATTTCGGTAAAACATGTAAAATCAGTCAACAACAGAAAAACGAAATAAAAATTGTTTTTTACTGATATATCTCCTCCGAAACAAATTACACTATTATAGACGAATTAGAAATTATTAAATATCATTTATCGAATAGCGCAAAAAGCAACTTACAGATGGGAATCCCCGTTGCGCTCCAATTTAATGAAGTTTATTGGCGATAGATAGCGCTGGCGTCGTAATTCTCGCTACATCTCAAATAAACATGGAGCGACTATAAGACGAAAGATTAGCCAGGCAAGGTTAAAAATCGGAAATTATCTTCAATTCATGTAAAGTTTACCTGGCAAGGTTAATTTCTGTTGCGGTGAATCTTAAAACTGAAATCGATGTAAACTTTATCTTTCATTTTTTCTGTGTCGTGTTGACCTTTTCTTGCAAAATTCCGCAGATAGAAAAGTCTTTAATGGATGAAGATCCCATAGGAGCACATTTGTACAGCGTGCGACTCGTTTGTCGACCGACTCAGAGCCTTAATCGTGTTCAAGGTGGCCATATAGAAAATTTTATATAAATTTATAAAATGTAAACATTTCCCACAATTTGTTTTAATGCGTCAATTGAATCAAATTTTATGTAAGAAATACAACGTTCTAAAAAGTTGCAGCAGTTAATTTGGGCCACTCTGTACAATATAAATCGTCGTTCCAGGAGCAGCATGACACAAATCATTTAACTCCATTTTTCAGGACGCACGAAAGACGGTTTATTCTTCTTCTTATATTCTTCTATAATAATAGTTATATGATTGTGGTAAAATTTTAGCCACAACCACGTCTCACGACCGTGAGATACGTGGTTACAGTCTGTAACGGAATCAATAAAAATACGGTCCGTATAAATTTTCCACTACCCAATATTAATGACGGACTGCAAAAATTACACGGGGCAAATATCTTCGCTGACCAAGATCTAGCACAGGGTTATAAAATTCCGTTGGCAGAAAATGTGAAACAGAAAACAGCATTCATTACTTAAGACGAAACTGGACAGTTTGCACGCGAGATGTTAGGAATAATGAACGCTCCTTTCTATTTCGCCAAATTAATGAAAATGGTGAAAATTATAAGTTATAAGTCTATGAATGTACATATAAATTCATGAAGTATTAATTTAACCAGGTCAACTTCCCGGACCAAGGAGCCAGTGTCGATGACCCAAAAAACCTTGATAATATGAATTGCAGCAAAATCGAAACACTTTCCAGGAAAAATGTCCACCATTTTGGATCCACCAATCTGAATTTTGCCATTTTGATTTCACTTTTGGAATTATAGACCCAAAAAACCTTGATAATATGAATTTCAGCAAAATCGCAACACTTTTTACGAAAAATGTCCGCCATTTTCGGTCCGCCATTTTGAATTTGGCAATTCTGATTTCACTTTTGGAATTAGAGACCCAACAAACCTTGATAATATGAATTTCAGCAAAATCGCAACACTTTTCACGAAAAATGTCCGCCATTTTGAATTTCGTCATTCTGATTTCATTTTCGGAATCTTGTTCTTGACTTTTGACCAGTTTTTGAGTTTTGACCAGAAAATCTGGTGGACGGACCACTGTGAAGCGGGAGATTTTCACCCGATACCACGGTGCTAAAGGCCATTGGAAATTTTTCATCTGGACCATCTGGAACCTTTTGTCACTTCGTGTCGTGGTAACAAATATATCTTAGTATTGATTTGTAACTTAACAAAATCTCGGATACCATTCCTATGGATAGCTAAATGTAGTCTAAGTAAAAGATTCCTATGAGCGTAGCTAACCTCCTCAGATTCCGACAACCTAGGGATTAATTTATCTAACATGGCCCTCATGCACGTCAAGTAATCGGAA
This sequence comes from Belonocnema kinseyi, assembly GCF_010883055.1. Taxonomy (NCBI): domain Eukaryota; kingdom Metazoa; phylum Arthropoda; class Insecta; order Hymenoptera; family Cynipidae; genus Belonocnema; species Belonocnema kinseyi. The sequence continues at coordinate 111,207,304 of NC_046665.1, read as the reverse complement.
ACGGACTCTTTTTCACTTCGAGTTCTATGGTGAATCTCCTGTCTGAGTTCAAACTGAAAATCTGAATTGCCAAACCTAACTCTAAAAGCCGCCGCGAATTGATGGTAATTTTGACATAAAATGTTTTGAACTTCTAACCCAGTTGAAAGCAATACCCGATAAAAAAAAGGAATTACTCTTAACAAATCGGCATCATCAACAGGTACGAGATCACGGCCTTCCTGAATGCGCATCAAAAACGCATCCGAATCTTTATGGCGTGCACCGGAATATTTAATATTCCATTTACGCATGATCTCGTACGTCCGGGCTGGACAAGAGGGAGAGGAATAGCTGTCGCGAGGCGAGCGACGAGAATCGTGATAAGTGTGGTAGGGATCTTCGAAGGCTGGTTGCGGTTGACGTGCGGTTGACATAAGACCTACGAAAGTGAGGATACGGCACAGGGATCGGAAAAACGTTGAGTAATTCGTGACTATCTAGCCCGCGTCACACGAGGTGACTCCTCGTCTCTGTTTATATAATTACTCCCCCTATATCTCACCTGATGATGGAAATGGTGAATTTCCGAAACTTTGGGATTTTTTCTTTTACTTTTTGAAACTTAAATAAAACGTTTTCGATAGCGTTGCTGACAGCTAAGTTGTTTTGTTTCATCTTCCTACATTGGTTTCTCGGACGCTAAGGGTTTACTTTTATTAATTGCACACCAACTAGAATTGTGGATAAACATGCCTTTTTTAACCAAATGAGACATAAATACACCTCCGACATCTTCTACAACATGAAGAACTGGATCAACATCAACCAGGATATCAGAGACACAGAAGCTAGAAAGGATTTCCTTATTAATTGTCGTAAATATGATATTTTTCCTAATCATATTATTAACTCCACTAAAAATATTCATACTTTGCCTTTTCATAGATATGCTATTAAACAAAAACTTTAGTATACAAAAATTACAACGTCAAATCGGAAAAATGAAAATCTCTGATAATCACAATCATTTAAACTTTTTAAAAAAACATGTCAATAGAATTAAAAACTTTCTTCTCTCTTCGTTAGATAATGATGACTACCATAATAATACTGAATATTAAATAATTCTTAACTGAAACCTAATTTAACACATCACTCTCTTGAGAAAAAATTACCGAACATCTTACATTCTAAAAACTGTAATAATCCAGGTCTATAAATTAACAAACATAAATAATTATATTCGAACGATCCAGATATTTCTGATTCTTGGATTATCAATTGTACGAACTCTCAAAATCCTGATCATGTTAACGATATCCTTAGATTAGATGAAGAACTCAGTTCTACTTTTCTAACTTCAAAAAATCAACACATCTTTGAAATTGTGAAAGATGTAGAAACTAGCATTGACAAATTCCGGACTTTTATAACACGTGCAGACAAAGGTAATGTTAACGTCATTCTTAAAAACAAGATTATTATAATAAAATGGAACTAATGTTAAATGATAAATCAACTATTGAAAGAATTCAAGATAACCCCTTTTAAAGCCATCGAAAGAAAAACCTTTAATAAAATTACCAAATGGAGACTGAAAGGTTTTTCAGGACCTAACATAAACAGACAAGATCTCATTTCAGAAAACACAAATTTTGCCAGAATTTTAGGTCTATCTAAAATCCATAAAAATGACTTTCCTTTAAGACCTGTTGTTATTTGCGTTCATTCGCATACTTATACTATAGCTAAAATATTTCATAATATATTAAACACTGCTCTTCCTAAGCCCAAATCTTTCAGAAAAATGCCATCAAATTAAAATAAAAACTTCTAAAAATCACTGTTCTTTCAGACTACGTTATGATGTCTCTAGGCGTAACTTCCCTTTTCACTAATGTTTCTGTACAATTAGTTCTAAATAGTATAGAAAAAAGATGGCCTTACATTAGAAAATCACTGCACTACCTCTAGACAAATTTAAAGAAGGAATTAAATTTTTTATGAATAACACCTATTTTCAATTTAACAAAATTTTTTACAGACAAACATTTGGAACTCCTATGTGTTCTCCTATTTCTAATAACTTAGCAGACATTGTAATTCAAGATTTAGAATCTGAAATTTTCAGAAAATTAGATTTTCAAGTTTTGGCCTATTTTGTTAGACGATACTTTTTTAATTATTCCTAATAACAAAATTGAACAAACTATCAAAACGTTTCATTCATTTCACACAAGATTACAATTTACACAGGAATTAGGCCGATTACTTAATTTTTTATCCAAACATCCTCTACAACATAAAATTGCAATTATAAAAAACTTAGTCGATTCTGCTATTTTACTTTCTGACCAGAAATTTCATAATGATAATATAAATAAAGTTAAACATTATCTATTTTCAAATAATTATCCACAAAATATTATCGACAAACAAATTACCAAGTGATTAAAAGAACTTAATAATATACATTTAACTAAAAATTCTAATAATATTATAAATAAAGAATTCGATCCAAAAAGTAACATTACTATCCCATATGATGGTACAATTTCTGATAATATAAAATGACTTCTGAAAACTTATAAAATCACCACAACTTTTCGTATAAATTCTAAACTGAATACTATGATTAAATGAAGCAAAGATCAATTAGAAACCTTGAATAAAACTTCCACTTTTTTCTTTGCTATGAGATTGAAATATTACATCAAGACAGTAACCCTATAAAAAGAACCTTTGCTGAAGTGGTTTTCATTAAAAAAGAAATAGATAGCATTATCAAAATTACTGATTTAGACTACTTTAACCAATCATACAATTCTATCCTTGAATTCTTTCATTAGGGATATTTATATGCATTTTTTATCCTTTTTTTCTTTCACAACACTATTAACAACAATACCCAAAAATCTAAAAATTAAAAATTGTTAATTCTGAAATAGAATTTATCTTGCTAGTTCCAACATTCTTAATATTTCCATCCGTCTATTTATATTCTTTTACAATTGGCGCCTTTTCTATCGATTTATGGTGTGATGGGTCAATTTCCCTAATGACAGTTACTTTTGGAGTCAATCTTTATGGGAGCAGAATGCTTTTCCATCCTGCTCTCATAACAAAATATAGACAGTTATTTTTAAGTTTTTAACATAATTTATTACTTTTTAAAATTAGTCTCAGTGACATTTTACATTTAATGAACAATTTTACTTCAAAATAATCACTCAGGGACTCAAAATGTGGTAAATAAAATGCTTTACAATCTAATTTAAAAGGACACGTAGCAATCAGAATTACAATAATAATTAAACGGAATTAGGGAGAGGCTCGAATGAAATGTAATTCTAGAGGGGATCAACCGTTTAAGATTCAGGAAATTTTTAGACAAGATTAAGTACGCATGTGGAAAGAAGAAAATAATATGCGTCCGAATAATTTTAATGAAACATCGTAAAACTAATACCCCACAGAAATTTCGAGATATAAAACAGTCATTTTTGGCAATTTGTCAATTTCTCTGCTATTACAATTTTACGAGAATACATAGGGGAATTAGCAGGACTTTAAAATATTCTAAGATACAAAATAAAGTAATTTTAGAGTCTACATTATCAATAGGGGAAAGGGGAAATGATCTCTGCTCATACAATTTCACGGGAATACATTGGGAAACTGAGAGTACATTGAAATATCCTGGGATAGAAAATAAAGTCATTTTAGAGTCTGAATTGTCGAAAGGGAAAAGGGGAAATGATCTCTGCTAATACAATTTACGGGAATATATTGGGAAACTGAGAGAACATTAAAATATTCTGGGATAGGAAATAAAGTCATTTTAGAGCCTAATTTGTCGACAGGGGAAAGGGAAAATGATCTCTGTTAATACAATTTTATTGGAATACACTGGGAAACTGAGAGCACTTTAAAATATTCTAAGATGTGAATTAAAATCATTTTATAGTCTAAATTGTCGATAGAAGGAAGGGTAAATGGTATCTGCTACCACAATTTTATGGAAATATATTGGGAAACTAATAGCACATTTTTGGGGTTTGATTCAGATAAAATAGTAAGGCACATGATTCTGGGCTCGGCACTCCGTTAGAAATATTTCACAGACTCATAATATTAGAAATACAAATCACAATCATAAAATAGTTGGTATGGTTTTGCCAAGGAGTAAATTATTTTTAAAAAAATCAATATAATCAATATATTAAGACCTAATTCCTTGGCCAAACCATAAAGAAAAGGATGAAGATCCTACCTTAGTACAAGATAATCAGCGGATCGTCGAGGAGCACGTGGTTCACACCTTGAGTTCACAAATTAGACTAAAATTTCGGAATCTACTTTCGCTAATGCGATGAACGGTGATAAATGGGAAAAATAGTAAATGTCCTGCGCAGAGGACTAATTTTAATTACTACGGTCAAGAGAGAGATTCTCACGTAGACTCTTTTTCCATTGGTCTGCCCTATCGCCGTTTCTTCTCTTCGTTGCGTCTTCTTCTGCCTCGTTGAACCAAGTCCTCAAACAAGTTTCTTTCCTTATTCTCGAAAAGCGGCCAAAGAGAGAGATCAGATACGATAATCCAGGAGGTAGAGCCAGAAGAAGAATACGCTGAACGTCACAAGACAGAAGAAGCCTTGCTGAGGTGGAAGTGGCGACAGATCCAAGTCGATGACGCAATGTGAGGTGGTGATGACCTTCACGATTTACGTCTCAAGACCCCGAAGTTCGAAAGTTCTCATAGCTTTTTTTTAGCCACAAAAAAAGGAAACATAGGCAAATAAATCTCAAATCTAAAAATAATAACAATAAGGAGTACCGAATTTACTCTTGATGCAAACCAAGTCGGATGTAGAGGGACGTCACTGGGATAAGGGTTGATTATAGCTAGAACGCCATCTAAATACAACTACATATAAAAAGATCCGGTTAAACCCCTTTCGAAATGCTGCACGGGTATGTTTCGCGTTTTGAAGAAGGATTCTCTCGACAACTAACAATAAATGCCGAAACTTATCGTATTCCCGAAGAAATAAGGCAGGAGGTCCAAGATAAAGTTGAACGTGAACAGCAAAAATCGAAAGAGAGGTATGACCGATCGCGCCTCAAAAATGTTAAGTTCAATATCGGAGAAATTGTATTAATGAAAGCCGCTAAAGTTACAAGCGGCAAATCAAAAAACTTGCAAGCGCGAAACAAAGGGCCATTAGTGATTACACAAGGCCTTTCCTCCGATACTTATTAAGTACAGAGCTTATCCGCTAATTATCAATCAAAACTAGGAGCAACCGCACATGTAAGCTAGCTCAAAATCTGATGTGGTTTTAAAGATGAGAATAGCGACGCCAATGAAAGCGAGAACGACTATGAATTGTCTAGCGGAACTGATGAGTCTACCGAAATTGATAAAGCGAGGCAGTCAACTGAATTAGTGGCCAATAGTGATAAGAACAAAAATGTAATGACAAAAGACGAAATTCAGTCAGCTAGTTCCATTGATTTACGTCGAAGTTCTCGCATTCGTAGAAAACTAGAACGTTATGTTGACGATCTATTATTGAAATAGATTACTATTATAAACAAAATAACAATCGTTTCAAAGTCATAGCCTATAATTTTGTACCTTATATACTATTTTTTTCTTAGTAATAATATTTCAAACTAGCTTGAAGATCAAGCTAAGGTAGAATGGCCGAGTTTTAGAAACTAAGCTACTTCATATGTTTTCGTTTCAATGTTTTTTGGCCTGAATAGCACTGATTACTGGTGATACGCAAACGTGTGTGTGTAGGAAAGAGTGGTGGGATTCGCTAACGGATCGCCCTCGAAGTCAGTCGTCTACGATAGCGAGGGTATTTCTTAATATAGGCCGTTGGGTCGTAAATGTTTAACAATACGGATTTAGGGTATAGTTGAGCCACAACGTTGTAGTTTGAAAACGTTCGTCATCGAGAGAGTCAGCTTGTTTGAGTAGCCGTGAACGAAAGTCTATTGTAACGAAGAATATTTTAAATAAACACATTGTTGGGAATATATTATATAAATATTGTTCAGAGGATTTATTAAACTTATAGCAGGAATAACTACTGCGCATTCCAGAGATATCCACCTTCTGCCACCACTAACTGGGGCTAGGGGATAAGCTATCTCTCTCGCACAGCAACGTGATTGGTCTTTTCAATTTTGCTCCATAAATAGCTCTTCACTTGCGCATACATTTAAATTATTTAACCTCCATTTAGAGAGGAGCGGTAAACCGCCAATCAGATTGTTGCGCGAGAGAGATAACTTATTCCGTTAACTCATAATCTGTCTCTAGTATTTTGCCAATATCTAGGAGGACAGAAGTCGCGAGGGCTTTCGCATGTTGCCAGGGAACAAAACTCTCTAGAATTAAGCATTAAAATCCTGCAGCTCCGATCCGTCACCAGACTGGGAGGTTCGTAATAATTTTAAAACATACACTCTACCACTAATATCGTCGTACCTTTTTGTTTATTTTTTTTCAATAGATACTCTTCGGACCGGTGGGCCCGACGACCAAACTACGTCACCCACAAACAATGATCAAAATACTATCAGCCGAAAACTTTGAGAGCGCACTAAGTATAGTAGGTGGTCCGCACTAAGTGTTGCGTCGTGCATGTGGCGAGGCAACATAGCGATCCATGTAAAACCCTCCAATGCTAGTAAGGGGGGACCAGGGAAAATGGCTACCCACTACAGAACACCCAAAATTTAAGTGTGCCTTCACACACTTAGTTGCGTAGCCTAGTCGCCAATTTAGGTGCGTAATCTATGGCCTAGGCGCCAATTATGTACTCGACGTTGTCGACACAGTGATCCCAGATCTGAAACGAGATGCGGTCCAATACTATGACAGGGCTATGTCCGTGTGAATATAGTAGGAGACGCTGTAAATGACTGAGT
>NC_046665.1:111188316-111200274 GCF_010883055.1 Belonocnema kinseyi | reverse complement strand
AAGTTTGTCATAAGAAAAATTGCGGGACAACCGATATATAGGTACTTACAGTCCAGCCTCTAGTCACTAGATGGACAAAACTTGAAGTATCATCATTCTGATCCTGCTATCCCAACAAACACGTACTGTAACTGCTCCAGATCTAAATAGGGACTGTGTTCTGTAACAGTTGTTACAAGATGGTAACAGAACTGTTTTAAAACAAAAAAGTAACAGTGTTCTAGAACACTGTAAAAAATTGTAACAGCACTATTCTCGAACTATCTGACAGCCCTATTCTGTAACATTTGTTCCAAGTTTGTTCTAAAACTGTGTCGTAACAGTGTTATATCGAACTTCCAGAACCCTGTTACAATGTGTTCCAGAACATATTGGGGACAAAGATAAAAAACGGTTTCAGAACAGTTCTTTCGTAATTGTTCTATAACTGACCAATCACAGACGTTCTGGAACATTTTCTCCAAGCATGTTCTAAAACTATGCCATAATAGTGTATATGGTAGTTCTAGAATCCTAATACTAATGTGTTCTAGAATAAATTAAGAACAAAAATTGAGATCTGTTACTGAACATTTCTAGCTCAAACGTTCCGGCGTTCATGTTCTAGGACTAATAACGAATCACAGACTATTTTTATAACTAGGAACGGAAAGAAAGAATTGTACTTCCGTAATGTTTATTCTAAATAAAATTTATTTAAAAAGAAGTAAAGCAGTTTTATAATTTTAATTGAAGAATATTAATATTCTTCATCAGAACGCAAATAAACATTTTAACCAATAAATGTATTTTTTAATAATGAAATTGTATTTATACAAAGTTTTCAACAAATTTCAAGTACCGAGAAATAATGGAGTTTTGACGAAACCCAATGTTGACATTTCGCTTCCTATATTTATCTATAATTTGCCGAGGTTAGTTTAAACCCAAGTTATTTTTAAGTTTAAGAAATATTTGTAAAATATCGAAAAATACTATTCATTTCGTTCGGATTTCGGGCTTTCTAGATCTATCCGTACAATTATCATCTAAACATTATCGACTGATTAGCTATTAACTTTTTTTAAAGCACGTGTAAATAAAGAGCGAAAAGTTATATCGCAATCACAATACTTAAAGTTATCATTTAAACGAATTATGTAGCTTTTTCAGTCTTTATAGGTACAAAATGTTTTGTTTTATTCAGAAATCTGATCGATATTATGGGTCATTTTTCGATATTTTTGAATTATTTCTACATATTTAAAATGATTTGGCTAAAGTCTTAGTTGAAGAAGAAAGTAATTTTAAGTCTAAGGATTTTTCACTAAAAATAACTATTTCCGGTGTAGGTGACTAAAATGACCTGAAGTTGAGAAAAAGTTGCGAATCTTCTTCAAAATATAATTTACAAAAAATTAAAAATAGCAACTTCTGACGAAAAACGCTGAACTAATCCATACCTCCATGGAAACTTCATTAAATTCTGATATCGTACATTATTTACTATCATGTATTATGTTAAACAAATAATTATTTCATCCTAGCTTTAATAAATAAGTTCGTATATTCATGTGTCTAGCAATCATGATGGTATAAATAATAAATCGTGATTCATCAGTTGTGAAAATTAAGGTTTTTCCGTCAGCGGAAAAATCTTCAAATAGCTGTGATTGAATGTTCGATATTATTTTAATAAAAATTTTATGTTATTCAAATGATAGGCAAATTGATGCAGCTAACGATAATTATAGAATAATAACGGCGATGCATTAAATACATTTTTTGACGTTTTGATGAAAAAAAACAAGCACATGCCAAATCAGCTGATTTATCCATCTGATGTCTGTGTTCATCAGTTTGGGTGTTTACTATTTTGTATCGCTTTTTCAACAAAACAATATTTTTGTGCACAGGATGTAAGTGTTTTTGATATTTGTTAACATAATAATATCATGTAGCCGCATATATTTGCCTATCATTTAAAACACATTTTATCTTCTACTAAAATAAAACCGAGCATTCAAATTACCGCCATTAGGAGATTTCTCCGCTAAATGAAAAGTCTCTATCTTCACAACTGATGACTTACGCAAGTTCGCAACTTGCGGATCTGCAATCATTGTGAAAGGACCCTTTAGAGCGGAAGCTTAGGCGGAGCTATGACACTTAGCGGGAATTTAAAAATTCAAGACATGTTTTTGGTCAAATGTACACCGTCGCTGAAAATTCCTATATGGGTTCCTATATAGGAACCTACACAGGATCCTATATATGAAGCTACATGTTTTTCCTATAGGTGCCACCTATTGGAAATGACATAGAATCCTATAAAGGATCCTATACAGGTTCCTGTATAGGATTCTATATAGGTTCCTGTATACGATTCATGATTTTATATAGCACTTCTAAAACCAGGGGGGCCGCTTGACTTTGACGGTAGGAATTTTTGGTAAAAGACGAGAAATATGTCAGCAAATAGATGCAAATAATGTCATGACTTTTTATAATAAACTGCAGTTCGAACGTGAATAACTGAAAAATAATTCCTTTCGAAAGACGATTCTAATCTGATGCTCGGAAATTAAGGAATTAATTAATTTATAATTAATTACAAATTAATAGATTCATAATTAAACGCTCTAATTCATTTTCAAATACGATTAAAACGTTAATTTAGTTTAAAGTATATCATTTTTAACTCACACTATTTATAATTTTGTAATAAAAGCTGGAATTTAACCAAATTAAATTTGTGAGTCAGCATTGAATTGTATTGAATGTTCATTCATAAAAAACATAGAAGAATTGTTAATTTGTAGTCACAACAATTTATTATTTGCACATAACCTCACCGACATAATACTTCTACTGCATTTCGCGCAATTTTTAATATGCCTTTTAAGTGAACCATCGGACATGTCACCCTTTCGAAATATTAAACAGGGTTTTGGAAATGTAATAAAGAAATAACTACATTTCAAGTAGGACTAGCACCGACTGTCACTTTTACACTTTCCAAAACAGCACTTCTTGTGCGCACCAACCTTTTTTCTTTTCATTGGATTTTCTCCTGGTATATTAGACATTACTTTTGTGAGAAGTTTTTTAATTTCCAATTGTTCGAAATTTTTTTGTCGTCTTTGTTTACTATTCACAAATACGTTTCAGTGAAAAATTGCCCTGAACTCCCACGGAAGTGCTATATATTTTCCGCGCTTGTGCAATGTCGTTTTTTTAAATGAAAAGGTCTATCGGAATGAAAGGTCGAGTGTTTAAGAGAGTATCCGAGGCGGCGAGAAGCATACTCACATGGCGTAGAGAATTCCTTGATCAACAAAGCGGTTCCTCCTGGGCGAGGATCCTCCATTGCACTACGGTCGAGCTGAACCTTGCGAAGATCCCTAATGTGAATATCTCGGACGTATCATTTTTGTTTGTCAGAGTGCGTACGCGCTGTCTTGGATCAACATATATCCATGGGAATACCCAAATTTTCGCTTTGCAGGATATTCCGACGGGTTATGTCTGGAGAAACCCGGGACGCAGCGTACCAAAGTTCTAGAATTGTTCTAAAAATATTACAGGTCGGTCATCACATCGTTCTAGATCTGTTACTGATTTCTTATACAACATTTGTAATTGAGTTCTAGTGTTCTAGATGCGTTACATAATTGTTACATAACACTGGTAACCGAGATCTTCCGACTTTTTTTAATCGAGGAAGGTAAGACCTGGCGTGAAATAAATTACGCTTACCTCTATCCTTAGGGTAGTTATCATCGCCCCGATGACGATCACAATCCTGACAATAAGTATAACTTTCTTAATTACCATAACAGTCATCATATCCTTTCTTATGCCCATGAAATTGTTTATTTTTATGATAATTTTCAGGTATTGAACCGAATTATTCAATCACGTGGGATATTGTAAGAGCGAGTCCTTATTCTCATTTTTACGTGCTACACGATCCAGCTCTTTTGACTTCAAAGGTTTATCTGGAAATGTATTAATTTCAATCGAATCTGATATTGGATCTCCATATTCGGAATTTTTGTGGAATCGGGAATAGTTTCGTCCGAATCGACTTGCACATTTCAAGAAATGAGGAGTCGTTGCCTATGTTGAAAATTTAATATTAGTGACTTAGATCTCGAGATATTCTCTGTTCTGTGACAAGATCCAAATGCCCACATTGTTGTCTTTATCAGCCACGGTTATGCGAGGGGTAAACCACTCTAAAATCATGATTTTTTTAAATGAAAAATCTGTAGACGGTGTGAAAATAAGCGCCGCTTTATTTTACTTAAAGCAGCGTAACTGTCGGTAAAATATGTTTCTTATGTATATCATAAGCTTCTTATTGCATAAAATGAAGTCATTCACATACGAAGAAAATCGAACAAAATCGAAGGTTAAGAAAAAAAATCAGAAGTTTAGCCACACGCAACACGCCGCTAAGCAAAATAACGATAGGATAAGCATCGAATAAGGAAAATAGCATTCGATCGCTTACTACAGCATGTGGATTTCTCGGATCGATTATTTTATTCTGCAATATTCATAGAATTATTACTGCTTACTGAGGTAAGTTTAAGCAAAATAAATTTTAATATAATTTATCATTGAATATATAAATATATATATATATATATATTTATATTTAGTCATACGGAATTACAAATATTTGACTAGCGTCAAAATCGAGGAATGAGCGAACCTATAAGTCTGCTTTAACGGACGGCTCGTAGCTCGTAATGAAAAAATCACCCGAGAAGTTAGGACTAAGCGCTTCTAGTGCCGCTAAAAGTGACGAGCTTATCGCTATAGCTTACAAGAAAGGTACAGTAACTCCGGCGGTACGAATAACGATCGCCTATTGCGTTGATGTCACCGATATCAAAAAATCAGAGCACAACGTCCAAAAAACGTTAAATATTGTTTCGCTGATTTTACTGATTTCAGAGTGGTTTACCCCTCGCGGTTATGCCATTTTGTAACACTACTATTTTTACACTCATGTTCTTTTAGCCGCATTCAACAGCGTTACCGTTCTTTGATATTTATTTCAGTAACATAACCTAAAATATAAATTTCTCTCTAAATTGCCAAGGCGCCAGACCTTTCTTAAGCCAGTTTTTCCAAAGGTAACGAGATATATAGAAATAACAAGATTTAAATTCAAAATGACGTGCGCGAAAGTGACGTGCGCCGAAAAAGGGGCTTACTCTGAAAAGCGAGATTTTTTATAGCGTGCGGGTAAGTCGACCCGATAGACCGGACTTTAATCAGAGTGGGAAGGCTCGCGAACATTCTCATGGAAGGAGATAGGTCGTAGACGCGGCTCATGGATAGGGTATAGATGAAACGCGTAGATGGCATCGTGTGTGGTGGGAGATGTTTTACGGAATCTCGAGCTCTCGAGCCAAAGCCCTATTACTCGGATACCTAACAACTCAATTATTAGCAATTATAACGCTAGGATTTTTTTTCAATGGTTTTATTAAAAAGAGCAGCTCAAAAGCTACCGAAATGTGTAAAAAGTTTGATTTCGATTTTTTTAGAGTAAGTCCCCTTTCATCAGCGCAAGTCACATACATCAAATGAATGTATGTTATGCCAGAGAGAACGGAATTTTTGGTTCATTTTGGTTTAAGACAGCTGAAACAGAGTTGATGAAATGTACCAGGTATTGCTTTTGGATTTCTGAATAATTGGAAGATGAGGAATGAAATAGAGTCTTGCTGTTTTAGTATAAGGCAGCCGAGACAAGAGTTGGTAGATGTACTATCTAGAGGTTGTTTTTTATGGTTTGTTAATTACTTCTGTGATTTCTTGTGAATTTAACTTACGTGATTTTTTTTTCTTCTGAATTACACTTTTAATATCTATATTTTTAATTAGGAATATGTGTTGATGTTATTTATTGATTTTGGGTAACTAATGTTTTTATTTTCCTAAATAATAGTTCTGTTCTATGATATACGTTTTCTGGAACTGTCCGTGCAGAAATCTAAATCTGGGCCTGGTAAAGCATCATAACTCGATTTATTTGTCCGGAAATAGAAAAACAGGTGTGAGCCTTGTCCGTGCCACTAATTAAATGGAACAAAATATAACAATTTCTGGATGGTTTTATGAGATAGATGTGGTTTTTTGTTAACTAATTTTTGAAGGTTTAGAGAGCCTGATAGAAGCTCATCATTCTGGACCGACTGATTTTTTTCATTTCTAAAACTTGCTGCAGTGGAGTTGATTGCTGCTGGCACCTACGTCGAAAATTTGGTTTTTGGGGAAAAGTAAAAAACTCAATAAAAGTCTAAAAATAGCATAAAATTAAGCCGTTATATTCTTTAATAAATATTCAAATTGCATAGAAAATATGTATGTATGTATATTTATTGTCTCTAAGAATACAGAGTTCTATGGCAAGGGAAAGATACTTTTACAAAATTAAATATAAATAGATTAAATTGAGAAAGAAACATTGAAAATCGTATGTGCAATAGGTTGTTATTTTATACTGGCCGAGTTCAATCAGTGCGCTATTCAAACAGAGAGAAAGCTTTGATTATTAAACATGTACTTATATAAAAATATATTGAGCGAAGCATCCCAGGATTTATGCATAAAATTTAAGTTTAAAATGCAAAGGAGATTTAAATAACAGATATTGTTGAGGTAGCTTATCATTGAGTAAAATTTTACTATATATAAAACTAAAATTACAATTGGAACTGTTGAGATCCAGCAAATTGTGACTGATGCTTGCTCCTTCCAGGCATCTAATAAGTTGACCTAGCCAGTTATATTTGAAGTTTTACTGTTCATAGTTTGGGCTAGTTTAAGCATACATAGTTTCGGATAGCGTCAATCCTCCATATCGAAAACCCTTGCTGCCCAATTCAGCACCAGTTTCCAGATTTGATAAGACACACAGGGCAGGCCTAGCTCTAATCTAATGACAAAATCAGGTAAATTCTTAGGTAGACTCAGAAGATTTTTGAATAAACGGACTTTTGCTTTTTCGAATACATCTAGGTAGTTCAATCCGATAATATGGCACGCATACAACAAGCTGCTCTTTATAATCGAGTCATGAATTTTAGCAATAGAAGGCCGCGACGAGCACTTAGTTCTAGTTAAGATATTGTAAGCCAAAGCTGAGGCTGAGTTGCCTTTGCTAGACGCTGCATGTGCAGCTGAATTAAAAAACCCTGTTCTAGAGAAAATTGTGCCCAAGTAATCAAAAGAGGGAACAAATCGTAAATAACTACCGTCGTACTTCAGGCCTCGGAGTCTTGTCACTAATCCGGCCTTTTTTCAATATGGTATATTTAGTTTTCTTCTTATTAACAATGAGCTTGTTTATATTACAATACTCTTGCAGGAAATTGAGTTTTCTTAACGCGTCTATTTTAGATTCAGCTAGAATAATTAAATCGTCTGCGTAAATCAACATTAAAATATCGATATCACCCATAATTCTAAGACTCACAAGCCCCTTTTTTTAAAACTTTAAATATTTGATGTTAAGAAGTTAAACATGATTGGGCTTAAAATCTCTCCCTTTAGGACTCCCTCCGTGACCGGCAATTCCTCTGAGATCTCGTCTCCTACTTTCACGCAAGTTGAAGCCCTCTCATACAGACTTTTTAGAATTCTTATAATTTTTTAGCTGACCCCAATATTTTTGATTTGATTTTTGACCACATGTGCGAGTGATCTGCCGATGGAGAAGTTGTCTTTGCAACCCCTACATTTGCGAAAACCTGCTTGGGCTTCTGGAATAATGTAGCGCGTTGACTCCCATTTTTCCAATCAATACAATGAAATTTGCGTTAACATTTTTGGAAGCGAATTTAGGAGGGCAATAGTTCTGTAGGTATTGGGGTTGGTTGGGTCTTGTTTTTTATGTAGCATGTGCGTTAGAGATTTAGTCCAATCAAACGGAATATATTCATTTTCGAAGATTTTATTGAAAAGAGTTTCAAGGTAAAGAAGCCAATTGGCTAATATCTGCTTTTTTAGCGGTGTCAATGAAAGCATCGGTGAGGTTTGAATTGAGATAATCGATGTCTTGATTTTCAAAATCAACCTCTTATCTGTAGAATGGTTAAAATTCGTTTGAGATAGTCACCCGCTGTTCCTTTTCCATCTAGTAGATATGACAAGGTTTTGTTATTGTTTACATTCAATGCACTTGTGTTTCCAGACGATACGGAAGAGCAACGTGAGGCGACTAAAATCGGGAAATTTTCCGAGGCGTGTGTAGTGTTCTACCCGCAAGTCATCGAGCATATCCAGCGCCACAGCATTACACCAAAACCAGATCATCAATACTTTTACCACCTGCATTAACAAACGTAAAATTAGCTGGTTTGTCACTCCGCGATCTACCATTCAAAAGATAAAACTTGTTTTCCTCCATCAGTTCCACCAAACGCAGCCCCCTCCTGTTGTGTGCAATATTGTGAGTCTCCCGGAATATACATAAGTTTGTGTTAGTAAACATATCAGGAGGACCCTGTCCCAACACGCCTACTCTACAGTTAAAATCGCCATACATCGTGATAGGAATGTTGTTGTAATTATCTGACAGTGCAAATAAAGTTTCTTCGAAGAGGTTTAGAATAACATCTGTATCCACCGACGGATTAAAATAGCATATTCCTACAATGAAATCAGTTTTATTTGCATCATGTACTCGAAAGAAAATCCAATATTCTGTTTTATCAATCAACTCACTGTTATAATGTAGTTTGTTTATAAAAGGAACTGGACCACCACTCGCTCTACCTTTCGATTTTTCTTTGATAGCGTTAGAGAGGAAATTATTATATTTATTTTCCGCGAATAAGTTTTTCCGAATGTGAGTGAGCCAAGTTTCGAAAATCCCTATAATATTATAATTCTCATAATTATACCTGAATTTAAGAATCTTACATAACCGTGACAATTCCAGAATAAGAAGTTTGCAGTGTTGTTGTTACATCCTGATGACTTTCATTCTTTTATCCATTCAAGTTTAGATTCTTGGTGTACCTGGTCGATTAATACTGGTTGTGAGTATTTACCCGTGTAAAATATTTTCACTGCTGATTGGTGTTGATTGGCGGGGATTCCGAGGCCTTGCGTTTCATCAAAACCTGTGCGGCGTTTGCATACCCTGTTTTGTCTTTTTCATACGGTACACCACCACTTTTAGTACACTTCGATTTCTGAATTAGAGCCTCCAACGCTGCTATATCCGTAAGCTCGGATTTTCGACCATCCACATACAACAAATTATAGCTTGAGGCAGCTTTCAAATTGTAGTCTCTGGCCTCTTTAAGATATGGAAGGAGAGTTTTTCTTTCATTTTGGACTTTTTTTGTGCAGTCCTCAGAAATGATGATCCTGGTGCCGCGCAGTTTTCCCAGTTGCGATAAGATCACTTTCTTATCTTTGAAGTAACGTAACTGACACATGAGGGCGCGGGGCTTGTCTCGGGTTTTCCCCCCAATCCGTCTAACAGATTCTACCTGATCTGGGCGTATTGCGATATTGAGAAATTGCTTACAGGAACCACAGACTAATTGCACCAGATCATCATCATGTTCTTCAAGGACACCAAAATAACAAGAGTGTTGCTTCTTAGCGCCCTGCATTTGCCTCAATTCTCCGATCTTCCTCCATTATAACGGACCTCAGTTTTTCTTCCTCGACTTTGAGCTCTTTGCTTTCCATCGTGAGATGGTCAACTTTATTGTGGAGAAATGAGAGTGAGGATTCTAGACTCCCCATTTTTTGCATTAATTGCACAAATTTAACCTCGGAGATTTCGATAGACATTGAATCAATTGATTCACTTCACACCGAGAGATGGCACCACAAACACGCACTGTTCACCTTGCAAAAAGGCCCAGAGAAAGTAGAAACTCTGTACAAGAGCAGTTTTATGCTGATATTTTTTGCGGTAGTTATTAGAACAACAAACCATGTGATTCGTAAACACTTCTGCTAGACAGTCACTATGACTAATACAGGTCGAGTTTTAATGAACAGTGATTTTTTGAAAATACGGAACGAAAGTTTCTTTACGTTTCTTGGCGTTCTTTTATATTTATGTATAACATAATTGCCACATAATCCTGAAATTCTATTTTCATAGCGCCATTCTATTTTCATATTTTTCCATACTGAGTTAACCTTTTAGATAAATTACTTTTATTGTTAAGAAATAATTCGAAAATATAAAAAAATCTTCTCAACTTTGTTCTGATCCATGCAAAATTCGCATTTTGAACCAAACGACAGGAGGCTCGAAAAAATTCTAGATGATGAAACTGTGCAGCACAAAAAAATCTACCAACTATTTTGACGCTGTTTTTCATGGGACGCATATGAGTAATTCTTCACAGAGGGGGCTCATTGGTGTCCATGGATTAAATTAATAAAACTCTTGGTTGTATTATTGTAAAATTTGGTGAAGATCTTCATTTCAGAAACCCATAACAAGTTCCATAGTACAAATTAGAGTATATTATTATAAGCTGGAGTAAGGAAATATCATGTACCCTAAGAATCGCTTTCACAGATGTCCGCACACACCAGAAGTAAATTTTGGAGTCAAGTAGGAAACAAATAATCAGCTAATTTAACATTTATTTTTAAAAATTCTAAAGCTAGAATCAAAAAGTACAATCTTTGTCATTGATATTTTTATTTTAATGAAATATACACTACATATGTATGCAAATACGAGTGTGCCAGCATATTTAATTTTAATATATCTTTTTGGGCCCGGCTTGGACGTCGAATTAAAGAAAAAGTGTCTCACTACTCATCATTTGAGTTTCAAGTGTCAGAATTAGGATTATTCTTCGTATATAAAAAAGGCGAACAAATACTTGCGTATTTTTTTTAGTATCTAGAGACGTAACTAGAAATAAATTTCATATTTTGCAACAGAAGTTACTGCATAAAAGATTACAATTTTTCAGAACCGCAGAAAATAATTTGCCTAAGGATTTTTCAATCCATTTTACTTTGAAACTTAGAAATGCTTTTTGTGTTATTTTTCATCCACGTAACATCCATCGACGTAGCCGTCGTTTCATGTTGTGGCGTCAGCTGACAAGATGTCTGCACGCCGAAGGCCAAACAATAATACCAGTGGCATGGGACGAAACAAATTTTTTCAATAACATGGGCACAAGTAATCTTTTACCTTAACTAACAAGGAACCCTTACAAGGTGTCCGCCTCCAATTTTCTTGAAATTTCAATATGTTTTAGGGTACGAAAAAGTAAGTAATAAGCAATTTTTTTTATCGGCGGAAAAACGATTCTAAGGGGTGAAATCGACCCTCGAAGTTCACCCTCAAAAATCGAATTTTTTTTATATCTCGACAAAAGATTTGAATATTGATATCATTTCAACGGCAAAATATTCGGCATCAAATTCCCATTCTTTGACAATTATTTTTGATTAAGGGTTTGCAACCCTCAATTTTTTTTCAAGAAAAATTCCTTTTTTTTGTTGATTTTCTGGTATAAAAATTTGTTTCAGGTACATTGGAAACTACGTTTCTTTATTTAACTATAAAATAAAAAATTAGTGTTGGCGTGTTACGTGATTGTCATTTGTAGAACTGATTGTAAGTTTAAGGGTATTTCACCCTTAAACTCCGGCAATTTCAAAGTTAACTAAAAAAATTATTTCTCCGTATATTTTGTGTATGATTTGGATATAAAGTGGAAAATAAAAAAATATCAATTTAAATAGCGAAAAATACGTTTTCAGGACGAAAAACATCCCCCAAATTTCACCATCGGAAACTGAATCCTTTCTATCTCGTCGTAAAATATAAGTATTGATATAGTTCCAATGCCAAACTACGAGGGTAGTTCAATAAGTCCTTAGAATGACCAACAGATGGCGCGCGAATCGCTCCAAATCATCTGTTTTCAGTCAGCACCACTCCCGACTAGA
>NC_046665.1:111174145-111188216 GCF_010883055.1 Belonocnema kinseyi | reverse complement strand
GCCGATAAAAAAATTGCTTATTTCTTACTTCTTCGTACCCTACAACATATTGAAATTTCAAGAAAATTGGAGGCGGACACCTTGTAAGGGTTCCTTGTAAGAAAAAAATAAAGGTTTATCCCATGAAATGATATGTCGTGCTTTGAAGTTAAATTCACATCTCGTTGTTTATTTATATGGAAATTAAATTATATGGAAACTGTCCTTATTTTGTTAGTTAAATTAGGAGTCTACACTTGATTAATTTTTCTTCGAAATGGTGTTTATTTATCAATTTTAACGTCTTTGTACTGTGTTTCTCTTTTTAGTAAAAAAACAAATAACAAAACGGATAAAAGTAAAATTCAAAAATTGAATCAACCCTCAAAATTTCTAAAACAAAAGAAAAGATCAAGGAAAGATAAAAGTGCTAGGGCAGAAAAAGACAGAATAAAAAAAAATGAAAATTCCATTGAACATACTAAAGCTCAAAAATATATGTCTCGATTTATTTTACTTATGAAAGTTATACAAATCAGTAAATTTAGTGCATTTCAAAGAATTTGTTTAACAGAAATTATGTATTTAGTAGGGTTTCTAAGATTGGAAGCGATTTGAAAGGATTTTTTTACTTCACCCTGAATACTTATTATTTTCCTGCTGCATTATTTTGATTTTTTGGAATTCTTTTTAATTTCCATTTCATTGATCCTGACAGGATCAATTGAGAAAATGATGACACGATTTAAAATATTTTAAATTATTTTTTAAATTTCTTGGCATTTTTTAGATCTTAAGAAAATTGTAAAAGATTTGAAAGGATTTAAAATATTTTAGGTTATTTTAGAAGATTACAAAAAAGTTAATAATGAATTCTAGTAATTTAATGGAATTAAAATTTTTTTAATATTTAAGGGCATTGTAAAAGATTCGCAGACACTTTTATGAGTTACGAAAAGTTTCAAGGGATTTCAAGATATATCAAAGGATTTAAAATATTTCAGGTAATTTTAAAAAATTCCTAAAACTTTTGAAATTTATTTTAAGAGTTTATAGGAATTTCAAAGAGTTTGAATTATTTTAGGGCATTTTAAGAGATTCCATTGAATTTTCAAACGATTTCAAATATAATTAAAAATTTATTCATAATTTCATATAATATATAATAAAAATAAAATAAAAATGTCTTTTATTTTTATATCTAGTACCTATATAATTTCTACTATACTAATCCTTATCTGTAAAAATTAATAGGTCAGACTACTCAGCGGCGCCACTAATGGAAAACAAAATGTCATATAATGCATATTTTTTGCTATTTTTTACAACAAAACAAGAAAATTTTTGCTCTATTAGTTTTCAAGAAAACAGGGCGGCGCTAGCTTGCCGGCAACTCAGCGTCGGCCTATACAAAAATCAATAAATTAATCAAAATGACCAGGTTAGATTTTTTGCTATTTTTTGCTTCACAATGAGCTGTAAATCGCTTTTGTAAAGTCAACCTTTATTTTTAAAAACTACCACCTGTAATGAAAAAAAGTATATAAAAAAAGTATTGAAAAAATGCCTAGGCTAGATTTTGTTGCTATTTCTTTTCTTTAATTGTGATATTAAACACTTTTGTAAAATCAACCCTTATTGTAAACCATGAACACGATTTTTCTAAAGCATAACTAAGGAGAAAAATTATTGTTCACTCCTAATCATTACTCGACCCTATTCGTTACAAAAATAACCGCCGCAATGTATATAATTTTCTAGTCTATGTGTGTATATTCAAAAAATATAATTTACCTTTTTCGATGCACCTTTTAATACTTTTAATTAACTTCCAGTGCGAAAATGAGGTCTATCAAACTAACACCTATACAAACGAAATTCCCAAATTTATTTGTATCAGTATTTAGAGCTTTTTTGGAATCTTGAACGCAACAACAACCAATTCCAAAAACTACCCCTACTAAAAATCCCTATTTAAAAACTCAAATTGTGAAAAAAAAACAACACCAGATTTTGGGCTTATTTTGGGCTTCCCAATGCACGCACAAATCCAAAACCTACCCCATTTTTAAAAAACCACCCCCTTGCGAAAAATTAAATCTAAAAAGATAAAATGCACCAAAAAGATTATTTCAAAAAGATTATTTTTTGACAAAGTTATATCTACGTGGTAGAAAGGGGTTGATTTTAGACGTGAAGGCTTGTAGCCAAAAAATTAAAGTCAGTATTTTCGAGAAGCCCAAAAATCAGATACTCCATTGGCACTGGAAAATTCTCAAAAGGATTATTTTTTTACAATTTCATATCTACGTGGTCGAGAGGGGTTGATTTTAGACGTTAAGGGTTAGGGCCAAAAAATCGAAA
Organism: Belonocnema kinseyi; assembly: GCF_010883055.1. Lineage (NCBI taxonomy): Eukaryota > Metazoa > Arthropoda > Insecta > Hymenoptera > Cynipidae > Belonocnema > Belonocnema kinseyi. The sequence continues at coordinate 111,185,873 of NC_046665.1, read as the reverse complement.
AAGGTATTTTTGAGGAGCCTAAAATTCAAAGGCTCCATTGTCACTGAAAAATTATAAAAAAGATTATTTTTTGACGAAGTTTTATCTACGTGGTAGAGAGGGGTTGATTTTAGACGTTGAGGGCTGAAGAAAAAAATCGGAAAGAGTGTTTTTGAGGAGCCCAAAATTCAAAGACTCCATTGACACTGAAAAATTCTCAACAAGATTATTTTTTTACAATTTCATATCTATGTGGCAGAGAGGGGTTGATTTTAGAAGTTGAGGTTTGGAGCCAAAAAATTGAAGTCGGTATTTTCTAGGAGCTCAAAAATCAGATATTCCATTGACGCTAGAAAATTCTTAAAATGATTATTTTTTTACGAATTCATATCTACGTGGTAGAGAGGGGTTGATTTTACACGTCAAGGGTTGGAGCAAAATGTCGTAAATGGTAAATATAGGAGCGCAAAAATCAGATATTCCATTGACACTAGAAAATTCTCAAAAGGATGATTTTTTTACAATTGCATATCTACGTGGTAGAGAGGGGTTAATTTTAGGCGTTAAGAGTTGGAGCCAAAAATCGAAAAGGGTATTTTGAGGAGCCTAAAATTCAGAGACTCGATTGACACTGGAAAATTCTAAAGAAATTATTTTTTGACAAAATAAAAAAATTTATAGAATTTTTTGGCTCCAACCCTTAACGTCTAAAATCAATACCACTCTCTACCACGTTGATATAACTTTGTCAAAAAATAATCCTTTGAGAATTTTCCAGTGTGAACAAGGTCTTTGATTTTTGGGCTCCTCCAAAATCCCTACTCCAATTTTTTGGCTCCCACCCTTAACGCATAAAATCAACCCCTCTCTACCACGTAGATATGAAATTGTACAAAAATAATCCTTTTGACAATTTTCAAGTGTCAATGGAGTATCTGATTTTTGGGCTCCTCAAAAATACTGACTCCAGTTTTTTTGCTCCAACTCTTAACGTCTAAAATCAACCCCTCTCTATGACATAGATATAAAATTGTAAAAAAATAATCTTCTTGAGAATTTTTCAGTGTCAATGGAGTCTCTAATTTTTGGGCTCTTTAAAATTGTCAATATCGAGGTTTAAACTTTTATTATTAGGTTGGTATGTTTGTGAATAGCATTTTGTCTTTTGCAGATTTTATTTTTCACAAGGGGGTGATTTTTTGAATATGGGGTAGGTTTTGGATTTTTTCGTGTATTCGGAAGCCCAAAATAAGCCCAAAATCTGGTGTTTTTTGTTTTTTCCGAATTTAAGTTTTTAAATAGAGGGTATTTGCTTTTTAGCAGGGGTGGTTTTTAGAAATTTGTTGTTGTTGCGTTCAAGATTCCAAAAAAGCTCTACATTGTGATAACAAAAAAATTGGGATTTTCCTTTGTAGAGGTGCTAGCTTGATATACCTCATTTTCGCGCTGGAAGTTAATTAAAAGCATTAAAAGGTGCATCGAAAAAGGTAAATTATATATTTTGAATATACACACATAGACTAGAAAATGATATACATTTTGGCGGTTATTTTTGTAACAAATAGGGGTGAGAAATAATTACTCTTAAAAGTACCATGTTACTGTTTTATAAATAAGTTCCATCTATGTAGATATCGACTTTTTTCAATACGTGTTTTTATTTTTATACGGGGGTTGTTTTTGTAACGATTAGTCATATTTTCAATACTTTTTTAAATACTTTTTTTCATAAAGGGGGTCGTTTTCTTAAATAAGGGTTGATTTTACAAAATTGTTTAATATCGCATTTGAAAGCGAAAAAATAGCAACAAAATATAGCCTAGTCATTTTTTCAATACTTTTTTAAATATTTTTTTTCATTACAGGGGATAGTTTTTCAAATTAGGGTTGGCTTCACAAAAGCAATTCATAGCTCATTGTAAAGCAAAAAAATAGCAAAAAATGTAGCATAGTCATTTTGTTTAATTTATTGATTTTTGAATGGTTTTTGTAGAGGGCGCCGCTGAGTTGCCGGCAAGTTAGCGCCTCCCTGTTTTCTCGAAAACTAATAGAGCAAGACAATTTTATTTGGTAAAAAATAGCAAAAAAATATGCATTATATGATATTTTGTTTTTCGTTAGTGGCACCGATGAGTTTTCTACCCTAAAATTAATTTGCGTTCTTTCACTTTATTCAGGAACAATTCTAGTTACAAGAAAGATTTATAAAATTCTCTTGGGTTTACTTTAAATGTGCGCTTCACGAACGCAACGTTTTGCTCTCTCCAAGTCGAAATAAATTGTCGGTCATTGCAATCGATTTATTTCTGCAGAGGTAAACCGATTCACACGATCGAACATAGAATCTGTTCTTGATAATAAGTACAATTAAATTTCTAAATTAAAACTTAAAATAATTAATATTTTTGCTTGAAATTGTTATAAAATTTTGATATAATTTTTTTACATAGTCAGCAAACAATCGTTTTAAAAAAGTGCAGAAGTAATTTTGACCGCGAGTGACCGTCGAGTTATGTTTTTTAATGAGTCGTTGGAAACTATTCTAACACATATATAAAAATTGGCTGCTACTTCTTGCAACTTTGTTCTTGATTCGCATTTTTCTTCGGCGGCCGCAGCGCGGGCGCACCGTGGGACAAAATCACGAAAAGCTGGCCAGAAGTATAAAATGTTTATAAAATGGGCCGAGTTTCGTTACTCACGGGTTCTTGGGGTAGCTGACATAAACGTGGGGGGAATAATATTTCACGAGAACAATATTGTAAAAATTTCAGTATTCTTCGTTGATAATACAATTTGTTCTTCGCTTGGAATAAGCTCAAGGTGATTCCTTTTCCCGGGTCTCAATCGAACTGGTTTACTGGGAGGAAGAACGTATCTTCGAAGTTCGAATATCCTGTCTGGATTGCTGTTGAGAACAAGTCCAATAAATCTAACATTATCAATATTGAATCCAAGTACTTTGGCAGGAAAAGTATGCTCATCAGAAGGAGAGCTGGTCTGGCACGAAGATAAGGCTCCGCAGATGGAGGAGACCTGGAACTGGTATGAATAGAAGACTAGCAGGTGAAGGAGAACTATCAGAAGATTGAGGCCTAGCCAGATGAAGACTTTTTTTCTGGAGAATATCTTTTAGAAATGAGCAAGTTACAGTTCTTGATGTTCCGATCTTAAGTTTAAAAGATCTATGCATAAACGTTGGGAAGCAAGAAGATCCAGGGCAAGGCACGAGATCTGACAGATACGCACATACCGCGCGATGACTTTTTTAAAATCGAATAGCGATGTGAAGAATTGTCATTCACACACGAAATACTCTAAAATTCTTTGTTATGAGGTTTCTGTTGCTTAATGGACATTCCGCAATTTCTTCTGGGGTCATTTCTTTAACAGCGTCGCTGTGAATGTTTATTTTCGCCCGATTTCCGCGCGGATAAAGAAGAGGCTCCACATGAGGTTTAAATATTCCACGTAAAATCGTGGTTCTGCTTACTTTTGTAAATATTGCAAAGACATCGCCATTTTCCGTTGATAATACAATTTGTTCTTCGGTTGGAATAGGTTCAAGGTGATTCATGTGCCCTACTCTCAATCGAACTGGTGTATCGGGAGGAAAAACGTATCTTCGAAGTTCAAATATCCGGTCTGGATTTCTGTTCGGAACAAGTCGAATAAATCCTAATTCTTCAAGTTTAAATCCAAGTATGACAGAAAAAGTATGCCTGGTAGCAGAAGACTTGGTTTTGGCATGAACATCAGGCTCGGAAGGTTGACGAGACCTGGACCTGATACGAAGTGAAGGCTCGGTAGAAGGATGATAACTGGCAGAAGATTGTGGCCTAGCAAGAGGGAGAGTTTTTTCTGGGGAATGTCTGTCAGAAAATATAGAAGGTCTACTACGAGGAATGCCAGGAATAGGCTCGCCGTTGGGCAAACACTCGAACTCTGTGCTTAATTCTGCAAAAAGAAAAAGAGAATTGCATTTGTGAAATGTACAATCGTTTGTTGGTATATCGTGATGTTATGTAACCTTTGATATGGTTGTAAATTTAACTGGTCTTTTTAAAAATTGGCCTTATTAGATTAAAGACTTAAAAATTTGTTTTAAATTTTCTCAAATCTTAGACCAAAGAATCTTTATTTTGATATAAATAGCTACATCTGGATTTAATCTTATTTTTTGGTGATAAGTGTGCAGGATGTCATACGGCTATGAGTCAACCAAAGACAGGGCAAATCCTGTGGGTCATTGGATTACTGTAAAGAATACAGAAAGTGTTCAAGGTACGATGAAAGGTTATAAGCTCGTGCGTGGGAAGAACGTTGAACAAGTTTTCCTCCACTCGTGGGCGGTTCTTTAAGCTCAGAGATTTTTACCTATAAACTCTTAATAAATAGGTAGGTGTGTATAGAAAGTGTTATGTTTTGTAGCCTTTGTGATTCTTGACTAGAGATATAAATGGTCATAGATGATGCTCAAAAAATAAGCTCATAATTATTTTTTTTTCAGTTTTGATGTTTAATTCGGAGTGTTTGTGGCAGTGATAGCAGTATCCAAGACTACAATATTCGAGTAATAGCTCTTAAACTGTTTATGTGGTATGTATAGGCAGTCTGGTGACTTATAATGGCAAGCTTCACAGCCAATTGTTTATCTACACCGATGATATTCAACAGAGGACACTGCAGAAAGCTTATTGACAGTCACGGGATAAAATGTACAGGATGCGCATTGTACCATCATCAAGAATGCGCGTTAAAATTAAAGAAGCTCTCAGATGACAGAATTGCCAGATGCTGTGGGTTCATATGTGACTCTCCAGCTAAGGCAGATACAGATATATTCTCGACACAACACAATTCACCGAGCTATGATGAGAATCTTATTAATGTAAATAAAGCTAATAACTCTAATTATGACTTGATGGAAGTAATGCAGAAAAATTTAGAGCAACATAAGCAATTGATAAAGAAAGATTTTAAGCAAGTTAAAATGACTCAAACTACAGAAAAAATGCAGACTCTTTAAATATCGGTTGACAAAAATTTCACTTATACTTCACTTAGTGTTTCGATCTGCGTGAAAGAATTGGTGGAGAGGAACAAGTGCAGGAAAAATATTACGATTTTTGGTGTCGAAGAAAATTCTGACTCAGTAGAAAGTGGAGATTCAAGTTCAAAGAAAGGAAGTGAGTACAAACTGATAGCTAACACCTGCTTAAATATTGATAATAAGATAAATGTAGCTGGAGTTTATATGTAAAGGGATGGTGATTTGTACCAGAGTTAAGTTACACCAAGAACTGTCAAAACACTGCTCCCAATCAAGTATTTACCGAGAAAATTGTTGAACACATTCTCAAAACTCATAAAAGATCCTCCAAAAATGAAGAATCTCAACAAAATCAGACTATTACCAGATTTTACTCGAATGCAAAAGACGGAAATAAAAACGTTAGTAGCTACTATCAACGACAGAAATAAAGCAAAATAAGAAAACATTCGAATCGGGTACAGGAATGGCATTTCCACAATCTTTTTGAAAACGACAAACACAAAGAAGAGATCATAATACATACGTATCACTAAAACACGAAAGACCTTAACCCTAAATTAAGGCGCAAAAATAATTCGTAATACCATGTTTCTGTTCAGTTCTTTACCACCTCACAATTTTTTATAAGCTTAATGGTTGTAGTTTAATAATAACGAGTACATTAACACTAGATACTTCCTTCAGCGCTATGAGCAAAAAGTTTTGGATCTAATTAGATATAATTTGTTTGGCCAATAAAAGTGAAGTGTTAATTTTAAAAAGATTTGGACTATTCACGTTTATATACAGGGTGTCCAAAAAGTCCCACACAGGCAAATAAATGCTTAGGTACAATTCTTTAGGAGAAGGTTGAGATTATTCTTGAAGTAACTTTCAACGAGGAATCCAGTGGTGACCTTCGCTTTGACGTTGATCATGACCTTCATGGTTATTTCAAGGTCAACTTAGTTTTTTTAATCGAGTGGCCCATTTTTGAGATTGGCAATCGAAAGAGCGGAAAATTTTACGTTAAAAAGTGTAGTCAGGTCGCAGCTAAGGTGTGGCCTTGATGGACGTATCAAAGTCATTTAAACTTCAACATGGTCTGAACATTTTTTTGCAAGCCACCTTGTAAAAATCATCCTCTTAGCCTATTTACTTACTTAAACAATGTATATTGAAAAGTGACCACCGAGTGACCTTGACCATGACCATCAAGGTCATATCAAGGTCACTCTTCGTTTTTTAATTGAAACGACTCTGTTTGACATCGAAAATTGAAGAAACGGAACATTTTATTTTAAAAACTGTATGCAAGTCATAGGTCAGGTGTGACCTTGATTTTCACATCAAGGTCTTCCAAACTTCAATAAGGTTTGAAGATTTTTCGCAAGTTAGCTTGTGGAAAGTCTCCTCTTACCTCACTTACTTAATTGCTTACTTGAACAATGTGCATATTGGCTATCGAGTGACCTTAACCAAGACCATCAAGGTCATGGTCAAGGTCACTTGATTGTCATTATTTAATGTATATTGTTTAAATAAGTAAGTAAGTAGGGTAATAGGGTGATTTTCACAAGCTATCTGGCGAGAAAATGTTCAGACCATATTGAAGTTTAAATGACTTTGATACGTCCATCATGGTTACACCTTACCTGTGACCTGACTACACTTTTTAACGTGAAATTTACCACTCTTTCAATTGCCAATATAAAAAATAGGCCATTCCATTTTAAAAAGGAAGGTGACCTTGAAATAAACATAAAGGTCATGTTCAAGGTAAAAACTTTTCTTTGACACTTGATGGATTTTGACAGAGCGAAACATTAAATTCCCTATCTGAAATTTCATGAAGCTCTACCAATGTTTCACTGGAATTGCTGTATGTCACTTTTTTGTGAATAGTTTCGAAGTCAGGACATTTAGTTTGCTTACTTGAATAAATTTATTTTAAAGTATTGGCCTTTTTATATTAACGAATGAAATACAACTAAAAACCGAAATCGAAAACTGTAATTATTCAACACGATTTTTTTACTCCAGATATTGCCAAAGATAATATGACACTAAATATTATTTTCTAAAAGAAGGAATAATTTAACGAGGACCAAACTCGAAGGATATCTTTATCATATTACAATAAATCTTAAAAAATATTTTTTAATCGGAGCTGGCCGTTTTAAAAAAATTGTCTTTTTAGTTTTCTCAAAAAATGTACACCATTTTGGTACTTTGTAAGTTTTTAAATTTTTCATCTGGATTTTGAAAGAGTTTCGTTCTCCGTCGAAGCTTCGTCAAATGGAATTAAATTATGTCAATTGGTTCCCAATAAACAACATTTTTAAAAATTGTGCATTTTTACATAATTCACTTGAATATTCATGTAACCTACATTAATGAAAAACCCCAATTTTTAATCAGAAAGAAAAAATATGTGCCTCATATTTTGACTTGGAAAACGATATGTTTCAGCCACAAATAATTTCGTGACATCACCAGGGCCCGACTGCCGGATTTCATATGAAATCAGTAATTCTACCGTTTTGGGATTTTATCAGGTTTACGCAACACACAAGGGAATTTAGGTTAATAAATGCGAGAAAGGGAGAGGGTGCGACGCCAAATATTACCATGTTACCTTTTTGGTATTTTTTAGTAGAAGTAAATGAGAGAGGATTCCTTGTTATTATATTCTATAATGAAATATTTTGTACTTGCCCTTTAAATCAAAAAATTTCTATTTCTTAGAGAAATCCTCAAATTTTTTATTTTAATTTCGGTTGGAAATGTTTTTTAATTAATTAATTCAACAAAGCATTAATATACCTTTTTGCGCCGTTTTCGACGACAAAATCCAATTTCAAATATTCGCAACAAGCCATACATACTTTGGCGCAAAACACTTTCCATTGGCTGGCAGCTCAGGCAGTAGTGCTTCACCCTCGTAGACATAAGACTGTGTGTTCGAATGTTGTTCTGTCTACCTTTTTTGTATTTTGTATTTAATAAAATGTTTCTAAATATTGTTTCGTTATGTAATCACGAAATATTCGGCAAATGCTAATTTTTTAAATATCTGGCTCTTGCGATACTTCCAAATCTATTTACAAAAAAAAAGAATTGTGCACTGAAAACGATTTACCAACTTCTGCTTTCACAACTCAACCACCCCTATAACTATCGACGTTCACATATGGTGCTTTACAAAAACACTCAGTATGAAAATCTATTAAGTTGTCGCTGATTTCCACTACTCTTCAAGTAGTTTCATAAACTTTATAAAACTTATTTTTTACACGCAGATGCACCCTAGTTAGAAGAGACTCAAGAAGCTACAGAAACACGTGAGCTTGCATGAAAAAATGCATGGACGTGAAAGAAGCTAGAGAAGTATGCCAGGACAGAAAAGTATGATGGTAAATAGATAATAAAAAGAGTATCAGTGGAGTTTATGACGCCTGAAACAAAAGACCTTGAAAACTAATGGAACCAATTGGGGAACCTCACATGACGGTTTTGTGAGAATCTTCTCTTAGGGTGATTGCTAGAGATATTGATCAGCAACCTGGGCCGGATCAGCGTTACGGAACGAACGTGTTATTTAAATAATAAGAACAAGAATTCGAGATCAATCCAAAAATTCTATAACCCCTTCCTCCCATTACTCCCTTCCCAACTGAGTGAGTCACGCCGAGCCTATTCATTAATAATTATACACATATACTGTGTATACTTTAATTTATATTTACGTATGACGTGTACAGTTAAGCTTGTGATAAATTGCTCCACACGCAGAAAAAACTCTGCTAAGCGTACCGAACTTTCAGTTTATTCAGACTTTTTTTTCTTTACAGATTTTCAGGAAGCTTGACATAAAACCTAATTTATACCTATTTTTATGGAAAATTCGGTGACTTTCGCAGGCTCGTTTTTCTCCGCTCGGACAGATTCAATCGTAAAAGTTCTGTTTTTAATACAGATAAATATAAATTCTGAAAAGTATAGATATATTATATTATTGTATTTACCAATATAAACGAACATCACGGCCAAAGATAAGAACAGAGTATAGACAACCCTCATGGTTTTTTATTTGAGGAAAAACTAATTAATGTGCTGATATAGATGAAGAAGTTGATTAATTAAGTATGTAACTAATGACAGTTCTAGTGATTCACGTTACCTATGCTATAGTCGTTATCTCTTCGATTAAATGCGTCAAGGCTGCACGTCAGAGATATTTACATTTAATAAGACTCAGTTTCAAGGAAAAAAACATGGTTACAAATTTAATTAGAAATAATTTCATCATACATGTAATTTTTTGTTGTTGCGTTTTAAGGAAAGCAAATTCTTATAAGACAAAATTACATAGTATGGAGTTTCTTTTAAGGCCAGATAACCGAAGAAATTCTTGGCATTTTAATTTCGAGAAGAACTCTCTAGTTTAAAAAATGAGTCAGCGACGCTTTTTTGAAGTTAGAACTTTGAAAAACCCCTTTTTGTGAAAAACGCATCTACGCAAAAAAAATCTGCCCCCTACGCGACTCGCTTCGCTTACAAGTTTGAGCACGCCTGGGGCGCGCGACTATTGGGTCTCGCGCTTCGCGGTCGATGATGTATCTATCTCGCGCTTCGCGCTAAATTATAAATTTACCTTGCGTTACGCGCTGGGTCTTTAAATTTTCGCACATTCTTGCGCAAACCTTTTAAAATTAAGACTCAAAACACCCACCACTGTAATTTTCGAGCTTAGCTCGAGAGTTTGAGTGCATCAACGGCACGCGACTGATGATAATCGCACTCCGCGCTCGGTCTTTACATTTCTCCCGGATTCAAGCACAGACCTTTTAAATTTGAATGATACTACTTCTTATTTCCTTGTTTTTATAATTTTTTATTTTTAATCTCATATTTTACGATTAAAGAAAAACCACTACGAATTTTCATAGGGTCTAATACAGGAACCTATATAGGGTCCTAAATAGGACCCTATGTCCTCTTCCGTCTTTTCTGTCGTTTTTTTAAAATTTGAATTTTTTTATTTTCAATCTTATTTTTTACGATTCAAAGAAAATCTACTTTTCCTATCGAAAAATAATTAATAATAAATTTATAGATCTTTTTAAGCAAACAACTGATGTCTGTTAATTTTAGTTCGTACTTGTGTCATTTTACAAAAAAATTAATACTTGTTATCATAATATTGTAGGGCTATAAAAAATCAATATTCTTTTCTTGTCTTTTTTTCAAAAATTTTAAAAACGCGCTCACTTTTTGAATTTGCATCCAAAATAGCTGGTTTACGAACATGTTCTTTATTTTTAGGCCTTAAAAAAGTTTGCCAAAGCAGAATCCAATCTGATCAATTTTTCGAAAGTTATCGTGTCTACAGAATACAGACTACAGGCAAACACATACAGACACAGACAGACACCGAGAGACAAACACCTTCGTTAAAATCGTTTTTTCTGACTCAGTGGGTCTCGAAACGTGGAGATTTGATGAAAACCGACAAAGTGAAGTTTTACATAAAACCAATACCTTCTCATTAGGATGAGATTGTAAAAACAAGTTTTATAAAGTTAAGGAACTAGTTCAAGAGTCTCGGATCTAGGCGATAATTGAAAATAGATGCATATCTTTCATGATGAATAGTGTTGACTAGAGAGGATTTTAATAAATAAGATGTTAAATTTTTTGATCGACTAGTTATTTTATAATGATAAATATTACAAATTTGTTTAATGTAATATGAACCTTGTACTGATCATTAGACAGAACTAATGTCGTTTTGAAAGGTCCTTTCGCCTTGGCAACCAGCTTCCTACTGTCATTAGTAGCAACAGGATGTACCACCACTATTTACTCTCTCGAAGTCTTTTCCATATCTCTAAGATCCTTGATCTCGAAGTGGTCCTTTGACAGTACATCTTGGATCTTGAACTGACCCTCGGTAGATACAATGCCTCATCGGCCATCTGCTCCATACAGAAGCTTCGCTGTGGTATTCCGTGTGATTCGGTTCGTAGTGAATATTGTTTCCAGCAACAGAAGATATGCTAAAAACCTTGGCTTTTACCAGGTGTAGGCTTTCATGTAAAATGCATGAAAAAAAAAAATTATTTTCTCATTTCTCTTGAAGACAATATCATGACCTCGAACATGACAGATCTTCACGATGTTCCGCTGAAACATCCACTATTAACATTTGAAAAAAATGTCCCCTCCTAGTCATACTTTTTGGAATACTGCTTACTCAATAGTTATAAGTTATGAAAAAAACACTTCTTGAAATCAATTTTAACTATATTATAATGACTTATTGATAATTTGATTTTCTAAACATTACAGACAGGATCTTTTTCTATCCTATTTACATGGGAGTTTTTACAAGGAACAATTTATCTTTCTTTTTAATCACATTCTTTTACATGAATTATACAGCAATTGATTTCCCAGTCAAGATATCTTATTAATCACTACAAAAAACTAGAGATCTTGTTTTTACGGCACACATTTTTGCGTGTACTATTTTTGATCAGAATAAGTTTTGCCGAAATTTTCAATGTGAAACAAATGAATCTTTGTTTCCACCAGTAGTCTCATTCTAGTACGAGGGTAGTTCAATAAGTCCTTAGAATGAAGTATAAAAACAATTTTTTTTGGGTAAATTTTTTTTTATTTTTCAACATAATCTCCTTAGAGCTCTAT
>NC_046665.1:111166591-111174045 GCF_010883055.1 Belonocnema kinseyi | reverse complement strand
ATATATCTAGTCGGAAGTGGTGCTGACTGAAAACAGATGATTTGGAGCGATTCGCGCGCCATATGTTGGTCATTCTAAGGACTTATTGAACTACCCTCGTACCACTGTTTTTTCGCGATCGTATTTCAAGACCTGAAATTAGCCCGGAAATAACATTTATTTTTGCATTGATTTTTAGCAATTAGTATTGCATCTAATCTGATAAGGAAACCGGGAAGTTTTCGAAATGGTTCATATCATATACTACAAATAACGCTAATATTTTTAACCGGGGGGGGGGGGGATTGTACACTCTTTTTATTATAGATTCAAAGATTTAGGCCTAAAATAAACAAAAAACAAGAAATAAACATATATATTCATTTACTTATTTTATAAATTGAACTGTTTTATTGGTGGAAAATTTAGCTGTGTATTTGAATATACGGAAATTTTTATCAAATTAAACTCTTAAGACGGTTCATTTACAAAATTTCAATGGATTTGAATGGACTTTGAAGAAGATGATTTTTCTAAATTCTCATGTGACGTCATTATAAACCAACTCTCAACACATAAAACGGGCTTTGTCCTTTGAATCAGTTTCGTAATAACTCTAAAAGACGCCGGTCATGTATCTCAAGAATGGGGAAAATCCAAATAGAAAATTCTAAAGTTTGAATATTTGTCCTTTCTTAAAATTGTGTTTCGTTATGCAGATAAGAAGAAATCCGGAAACGTACTTAACGATAAGTAATTCACATAAATTTATTGTAATTTGGTGATGTAAAAGAACATTTCAAACATAAAAACTACAAATAACGCTGAGATTTTGAACCCGCGGGGGGGGGGGGCTGTTACTCTCTTTTTATTATACCTGATTTTGAATGAAAGAGCGAAGCATCATCTCGGAGATCATGATTTCTCATCTCCCACACTGCTTTGGGCTAAAATGGAAGAAGGAATCAGAAGATTATTTATAATGGCATGCTACGCGCCAGTTGATACTGATTCCAGAGAAGTAAAAGACACCTTCTGGAGCACTTTTAATGCTAAGAAAGGGATCTGTTTATTACAAATAATTGTTTTAGGCATAAAATCATCCACATGTACACCTAGTCTAGAGGAAATAGCCACAGTATAATTGACTTTGCTGTTGCGGATGAAAGACTAAGAGAGCTAGTCAAAGATACAAGGGTAATGAGGGGTTCTGAATGCAACACTTATCATGACCTTCTGATCTCCAAAATTATCTTAGGTCGGGGATGGAGAAAAAGAGAACCAAGAAAACAAAACAAATGCGAATAAAAATTAAGATCTACAAAAAACGGATGTGCGAATAGATTTTCAAAATAAGATAATTGAAAGCATAGATAAGGCAAATAGGCAGCTGAGTGCGGAATCAGACAACTGAGTGAAGAAGTGTGAGTTCTGTCCTGGCTTCGCTCGATCAGCAAACTTCACACTCGTTGCAATCATAGCCTTTCGACCCTATTTGTGCAATATACTATTTCACACTTATCCCTTGCAACTGTAGATAAAGTAAAAATCACTTTTCTTAGTTGACCAAAATTACTAAAATAATGAAACAGGCCCCCCTGCACTACTCACGACACCACTTTCTCCTCGTCCCAAACCCAGTTTATCTCTCTGTACATCCCTTCGCTTCCACGCTAAATCTTTGTTAATGAATACTCCCTTATCCTTTATCCAATTTTTTTATCGCTTTACTTCCAACTTTTCTTTCCAGTCATTCAGTTCCACGATCACTACCTCATTCTTCTTTTTTCCCTCCATCCTAACTTTGCCTATCTTGCCCCTAATCCCCCCTTCTCGTCCATGATGTGCAGAAGTTCTTCCACGCCTTCTCTTACTTTCCCGCTCCTTACCTTCAAACCTTTCACCACCATATTATTTCTTCTTTCTGCCTTCTCTTTTCTCTCTATTCTCACCTTCATCGCCCTCATCCTTTCTCTAGCCACAAAATCCTCCTTTTCGTTTCTATGCTCGCCCACTTTCTCTACTATCATGCGCTCTATCCTCTTCCAGATCCAGTTCTGCTGATGTGCCGTCTTGACACCTACTTCCATGTCTGACCTTCTCTTTATCTGTCTAGCCTTTTTTCCGCTCGTTACTTCCAAACACTTATTTCATCTACCACCTGTTTCACTTCCACTTCTTTCTCCTTCCTTACCGAAACCAGTATTCTCTCTAACCCTTCTACCTTCTACTTCAGATCTTTCGTCTCCCTTTCTCATTTAGTGTCTCTAATCCTTATGTCCTCCCTGATACCCTCCATCTGCTGTTTAGCTCCCCCTATGTCTACTTTTAATCCTCTTTAGTGCTTCTCTTTCGGAATGTCATTTTATTTTTGGGTTAGTGATTGTCCCCCTAACTTGCGTTAGAATCTCTATTGCTCTCTTTCGCGCTTGCTTCTTTCTCCTAGTGCAGCTTTTACCCCTTCTTGCCCAATCAGCATGACCATAGACCAGGCATTGCTCTCCACAGTGGCGTGTGGAAAGATCCCTCCGATCTACGTCACAATTGACACTTTAGATTGCCCCCTCCAGCTCTGTCTCTTTCTGCTCATTCGATAATGATTTCTTTATGCTCATCCCTTCAAAACACTTTTTTCCCTACATTAACATCCCCTAACCATACGAAAACTACCGTCTTCGTATGGTTTACTTTCCCTATTTCATTAAACCCTACCTCACCTCCATGCCAAACATTAATTTTTTTACTACCTAACTCACTCTACACACCCTTACTTACATTCGGGGCTGCACCTTCACAATCCACTCACACCTTTCACACAAATTCCGTAAAAAATCTGCCACTCGTGTCAGGGAAAACGTTATCACAACCGCCACCAATATGTAAGTCTGGAATTTGGATGTATAGTATGTATATTTTAGAGTCATTCGAATGTGACTGACGTGCTTTTTTTGCTGCTTTTGGAGAGCCCGAAAAAAATTATTAACTTTTGCCTTACATTTTTTTTTTAAATCCATACTTTTAATTAGGAATGCGTGTTGACGTTATTTATTGATTTCGGACAACTAATGTTGCTATCGTCCTAAATAATAGTTCAGACCTATGATATGCTGTATTTTATTGCACAGCACGTGCAGAAATGAAAACGTCTGGCAAAGCACGGATCAGTTTTCCCTACTTCTGACGGGGTTCTGGTCAGGTCAACTGTCAAAAGCAACACATAGGATGTAACGCTTTTTCAGATTACTTCCCTACTTAGAGCAAATTTTTCAGTGCCTGCCTTGCTTTTCTAAAGCATGCCCTACTTTTTAAAACTATATCAAAAACAAAGAAAAACCTACCTTTTATTACCTTTTTCGTGAATTCTTTACTTGGGGCAAACCTTCACAAACCTCCAAAAACAAATTTGTTATATTATTTATATTTAGAAGTCGTTTTACTATTTTCAACAGTGAATAACGACCGTGACAAATCCGTGACAAATCTCCCAAGCCTCAAAGCTCCCGCAAATGAGTGATGAATATCTTGAAAAAGCTCCCACCAATCGGAGCGTGAATTGTGAAATCTTTCGTAAGGTGGGGATGGTGGGTTTTATAAAACTGTTTTTCTTTTAATTTGTAAACTACAACTTTTTTATTTTGCGCTCTGATTAGAAAGAGATTATTCCGGTATTCAAGCGCTTATTTGCAGGAGCTTTGACGCTTGGGAGATTTGTAAGGCACTCGCCTTTGCATGTACCTTGTCAGCGCCACTATTTCAATGAGGCAAAATAAAACAATTTCGCACGGATTAGTTAACTTCATCTTTGGGGTAGGTATTAATGTTAGAGTTGATTTTGTAAAATAGTTTTTGGCCTTATTTGAGATCCATGAAAAATAACTGAATGATACGGGTGGTTTAAAAAAATCATGGTTGAAGATATGGAGAGCCAAGGAAAAGCTCAAAATTCTAGGGTGATTAATTTTTTTAATTTCTCAAGCTTGCTGTAGTGTACTTGGTGAATGCCAGTACTTCTGATCAACATTCGGTCTTTGGAGCAAAATAAAAGAGCTTAAAAATAGCCGAAAAGTAGCATAAAACTATGCTGTTATATGCTAAAGAAAATGTTCAAATTTCATCAAAAATATAAATGTTATAAGTGGAAAATCTGAGTGCTTATACAGACAAATTTGGCCCGAGTTTTAATAAAAAGAGGGTTTCTGGAAATATGCCAATGTGAATGCCCAAGTTCTATGTCAAAAGAAACGAAAAGTAACGTAACGGAAGTTTCTTTACGTTTCTTGTCGTCCTTTTCTTTTTATATAAAACATAATTGTCACACAATTTTGAAAGTCTGTTCCCATAACCTCATTATATTTTGATAATTTTTCTTACTGATCTTACCTTTCTGCTAAATTATTCTTAATTTTTAGAAATAATTGGCAATGTATAAAATCTCCTCAATTTTATTGGGATCCATGCAAAATTTACTTTTTAGCCAAACAAAAGAAGATGCGAAAAAATATTAAGAGGTGCAATTGTTCAGCACAAAAAGATCGACAAATTAGTTTGACGCTATCTTTAATTTCTCTTTAAATAAATTAAATTTAAAAATCCTCTAAAGTGCACTTTGAAATTCCTTCAATTAAAAATGCTCTCTTAAATATCAAGAAGTGAAATACAAAACTTCCTACGTACAATTTTCAGGGTCAAGGATTGTAAATCGAATCATTTCATAATTTCAAAAGTTAACAATTAAATGTGATATCAAGTGTGTAATAATTCAAGTGACTGAGTGATTTTCTCCTAAAAAAATTGTGAAATTACGGGTCCAAAACAAACTCAGTGTCTATTCCCAGTTTGTGCAATTCTCTAAAAATTTCCGGTTATTTCCCGGTTTTCTACTCTAACGACCACCGTGAAAAGGTTGATAATTACCAATTACAAATTACAAATTCCAAATTACAATTACGCTATTGTCATCTGGAAAAAATTTACGAGCCAAACACATCCCCTACCTTCTCTTTTTCTTCTTTTGTCTTTTTTCATTTTGGTCCAAATTCGTCCTTTTTTTTGTTTTTTGTAACAATAGTTTGCATCAAAGTTACACTTATTGATGATTTGATCTTAAATTTTGAAAGGTGTATGCATAAACGTGGGAATGCAAAAACATAGAGTGAAAACATTGAGATGTGACAGATACGCACATATCACGCTATGAATTATTTCAAGTCAAATAGAGATGTGAAGAATTGTAGTTCAAACACGAAATACTTTTAAATAGTTTTTTATTACGTGTTTCTTGATTAACGGATAGTCCGAAATTTCTTCTGGGGTCATTTCTTGAACCACGCGGCTGTGAATATTTATTTTCGCCCGTTTTCCGCTAGGATAAAGAACAGGAATGCGATGATGTGTATATACTTCACGCAAAATCGTCTGCCTGTGTAATTTTTCTACTATTGCAAAGACGTCACCATTTTCCGTTAATACTACAATTTGTTTGCTGGCTTTACTAGGTTCAAGGCTAATATTCCTTACTCTAAATAGAACTGGTTTACCAGAAGAAAATACGTATCTTTGAAGTTCAAATATCCGTTCTGGATTGCTGTTGGGAACAATTCGAATAAATCTAAGCTCTTCAACTTCAAATCCAAGTATTTTGATAGAAAAAGGATGCCTGACAGGAGACCTGCTTCTTGTACGAAGAGGAGGCTCGACACGTGAAGAAGAACTGGACCTGGTACGAAGTAAAGACTCGGTAGGACAAGAACTGGCAAGAGTAGGAGAACTGGCAGGAGATTGAGTCTTGACAAGAGGATGAATTCCTTCTGCAGATTGTATATTAGAAAAAAGAGAGAAGATTTGCTACGAGGAACACCACGGATAGGCTCGCCATTCAAACACTGTTGGTTTTCTAGTATCCTTTCAACATGCAGAGAAATTATCACGTTATTATCATATTCGGATATTATCAGTTTAATATAAAATTTCAAATAAAAATCAATTGAAATCACTTAATCTTAATTATTAATTACACACATATACTTCCGTGTGGTAAAAGAGCCGTTTCGCCCTCTCAAAATGAAACGTCTGGGATCAATTTTGATTCAGGTAATTTCGAAATGGTGTTCCATCTCGCTCGTAGTTGGGGTACGAAAATCGTCGATCGTCTTTGCCGCAAAACTGAAAAAATAATTGACAGTAGGTGACGTTTCGTACCCCGAGTCCGAGGGAAACGATACCTAGTGAAGTGGTATCATTCACACTACGAAGACTAATTTTTGTTGCAGGTATATGGTACCCTGAAATTAGTGTTAGATTCACATTTTTTTACTGTGCTTTACAATGATGGCCCTTGGGAGGAACCCGCCTTGGTGATCTACGCGGGGAAATTCTATAAATTATATTCCATAAGGTTCAGAAAAAAATTATGTTTGAGTGTGCGGTTATATTTGTAACGACCGCGATTGCAAATTTTGTAATAATAACTATAAAAATCAAGATTCTGTGACTGTCGCTTAGAATTCAAATTTCTTGTACACAAGAATATAAAGCCCGTGCGTACTAAATTTTCAGTGACTGTCGCTTAGTTTGCCAAGGTAAGTATCCGAAATTCTTTTAAAATGCTATATGCTTTTTAGATAATGATTAATGATTACCTTGAATACTGATGGTTTTGAATTTTATTTGACTTTCTATCATATCCAAAACTATACGACAAACTCACTCGCTTTTATTCAAATTTTTTTCCGTATACACATGACGTGCATAAATAAGCTCGTGCAAAATTGCTCCATACGCAGAAAAAGAAACTCTGTTAAAGTTACGGATTAAATTTACGGATATTTTACTGAAATTTCTGCAACTTTAGCAGACTCGTTTTTCTCCGTGCAGGCAGATTAAACCGTAAACATGCTGTTTTACGTAAAGATTTTAAAAATTCTAAAATTTATGGATATATTATATTATTATATTCACCGAAAAAATTGAAGGTAACTGCCAATGATAAGAACAGAGAATGGACAATCCTCGTGTTTTCTAATTTAAGAAAAAATTATGAATATACTGATAAAGATGCAGAATTTGATCAACGAGGTAACTAATGACTGTTGTTACGATTCCTTAGTTTATTTAGTCTGTTTCTTATATGGGGCATTATTCCTCAACTGCCCCAACTCAAAAAGTCATGTTTTTCGATTGTCTCTAAATTCTGGGAATATGTTCGCCTACCCAACAGTAGTTAATCCACAAACTTATAGACCAGGATTACCAACCCTCCTCAAGTGAGAGGGGGTTGAATTTTCAACCCCAATGCCTGCAGGGGTAGTTTCAAACGCCTGTAACTTCCTTTCTAATTAGGCGATTTAAAATTTTTATGAGTGTCTTGGAAAGTGCTTTTTACACGCTTTCATCCTATTTTATTATTTATAACAAAAAAAATTCTTTAAACAATTTTTTCAATAAATCAATTGTTTATTTAACTTTTTTCGCAATTT
>NC_046665.1:111150090-111166491 GCF_010883055.1 Belonocnema kinseyi | reverse complement strand
TCAATTTGTTCATTTTCTTATTAGACATTTTTCATAGTAAAAAAGTCAAGCTTTCTTTTGAGACTATTTAAAAAAAATCGTAGATGCCTAAATTGCGAAAAAGGTTAAATAAACAATTGATTTATTGAAATTTAATTAAATGTTTTGTACTTACCGTTTAAATAGTAAATTTTTGTTTCGGTTTTTGGCAATCCTAGCAGGATAGTGCTTTAACGATATTTCACAATAAGCCTATTATTGTGAAGTCGTGAAATTTCGGAATTCTACGGAATTCATAGAAAAGATTTCTACGAAATCCGGACAAGTACAAAGAATTCTACGAAAATCAGGAAACAAAAAGAGAACTAGGGATTCTACGGAATCCAGAAAAGAAGAACTCTGGATCTTTTCCACGGTAAGACCCGTCAAACGAAGAAAGTAGTATAAATATTATCATTAATTACAAAATAAAAAGTGAAATGTCCTACGTAAGATATTAATAACAAAGACCCTCAAAAGAAAAAAAATATTTGGAAAGAAAAATGTAAAAAGAGAAAAGATTGATCTCGTCGCTGAATGAAGTAGACGCTATACTAGGCCTCAAACAACGACAACACCATAATCTTTCAAAACACCTAGCAAACCACCACCTCAAACTCAAATCAGGACAACAAGGAAACAGGAAAGAAGAGGGAAATTACTCAAAGTATCACGAAATGACGGAAGAGGAGATTCAAGAACAGAGAGACTACGAAGAAGCGGCAGACTATCAGCAGTGTGTAGACAATTGCAGTCCGTACGAGGGAGAAGAGAAGATGGAAGAAAATACTGACTATTGGTAGATGCGGGATTTTCACTCAACCTAAGAAAAGAATCCGCTCTACCCATAAATCAACCATATCATAGATTTATGAAAAATTTTGTAATTAGAAACGATGAACATCAATGAAACAGAGCAAAATACCTTCATTTTAGAAAACAAAAAACTACCGTTATAAAATGATGGGTAACACATCCCACAAATTTCAAGTATTTGAATTTTCAATTTTTCAAGAAAATGCAAAAAGGTGTTTGAACAATCTTGTAGGGCATTTAAAAAGAAACTTTTTTCTATTTCTGACTTTTTTTCATATCGTGCCTTATTTGGCTAAAAATATTAACTTTCGTGTTTTTTGAAATTTTGTAAATACTATAACTGTGGTAAAATTTGGTTTTATAAAAAAAAGTTACAAGGATAAATTATTCGTCTGACTGAATACTATGCATATCCGTGCAGACAATTTTTAAATTATGAAAAGTGGTCTCAAAAATTTTCAAAATACGCTCACTTTTTGAATTTTTACCAAAAGTGTCTGGCTAACGAACTTGACCTTTATTTTAGGACACCAAAAGAGTATACTAAAGGCCAATCCAATCTGTCAATTCTTTCAAAAGTTATCGTGCTGACGAACTAAAAATCTACAGACAGACATACACAAACAGACAGACACATTCGTAAATACCTGTTTTTCGGATTCAGGGGGTCTCAAAACATGGACATTTGACAGAAACGAGGGGTTCAAAGTTTACACAAATCTAATACCTTCTCTGATGAGAATGTAAAAATAATAAAATAATTGTACCATTCTTTAATTATAACGATGAACCTGTAAAATTACCAAACGTAATTAACCATGAGGAAATAATGTCTATTTAATTACAAAATGAGATTAATAATCCTGAAAAAGTAAATAAAAGAGAATCATAGAGAATAATCGAACTATGCAAAAATTCAAAATTATATCATATTTAAAATCAAGTTAGAGAGGACATCAAAAAGATAAGAGTAAAATATAAGGATATTTTCACATTATATAAAATAATAAACCTTTGAGTGCCCAAATTACCCGAGAAACATAGAGAATTTACTTTAGAAGAAACAGATAAGTTTTTATATAATATAATAATACGACACTTACAGTCACCTTCCAATTCACCATTTTGGGTAGTTCCAAAAAAAGAAAACAAACTTCGGATGGTAGTATATTATCATTAAATTAATAAAGACACTGAACAGTACCAGATCCCAATAGAAGAAAATCGAAAAATTATACATCCTTTTTTCTACTTCGGAATGACATTTGGAATATAACGGAATGCCCTTCCGTCTAAAAAATGCTCCAGCAACATTTCAAAGATTAGTGGACAATGTTTTTAGAGATTGAATTAACGGAGAATGTTTTATGTGCATAGACGATATAGTAATTACAGGGAAACCCCTAGAAAAGCACAACCAAAATTTGATTAAATTTTTTGAAAGGATAAAGGAATAAGGACTGAAATTAGAAACTACCAAATAGGGTTACCTTAGGCCCAGGCTAGAATGCATAGGTCATTTAATAACCAAAGACGGAATTGAATCCAATCCAGCAAAAGCAGAATCCGTGAATAACTTTAAAACTCCTACTTCAGTCAAAGAAATTCAATCATTTTTTCGATTAGCGGAATACTATAGGACGTTTATAAAAAAAACTTTTCTACAATAGCAAAACATCTGACCAACCTAATACAAAAAGAAGAAATATTCGATTGGATAGTTCTATGTCGACAGAAACGAAAAGAAACCTAACAAAAGTTTCTTTGCGTTTCTTTTCATACTATTTCTTTTATATGAAACATAAAAATTTGTTCTTTATTTTGCAATATATAAACGAGTACTCCCGTTCAGAGGTAAATAAATTAATAATGCGTACATTTAATATAACAGAGTTCAATATAATACAGAGATTTAACAAAAGCAGGATGGTCGCTTTAAACTAGAAAAGAAATTCCTGGTAATTAAAAAATACAAAATTCAATATGCGATATGAATTTTGTAATATTTCAAGGAATTGTATACATTTTTTTCCTACAAAATTGTGAAATTCCCTATCCACAAGAAATTTACAGTCAATTTCCAACTTCTGCCGGTCTCTAGAAATCTACGATCATTTCCCAGTTTCCAGTCTACCAACTACCTAGGAAAAAGAATCAAAATTACAAAAATATAGTTTTTGATGTTTGGATCTTTAGTTTTGAAAGGTCTATAAATAAACGTGAGGAAGCAAAAAGATCGAGTAAAAAGCGCGAGATCTAACAAATACGCACATACCGCGCCATGAATTATTTTAAATAAAATAAAGGTTTCAAGAATTGTAGATCACACACGAAATAGTCTAAAATACTTTTTTATGAGGTGTTTATTGCTTAATGAACAGTCCCCAATTTCTTCTGGGGTCATGTCTTCAACCACACCGTTGTGAATGTTTATTTTCACCCGTGTTCCGCACGGATAAACATCGGGCAGGATATGAGGTGTATATATTCCACGAAAAATCGTCTGTCTGTTCAATTTCTCCACCATTGCAAAGATTGCTGTTGGGGACAAGTCGAATAAATTTTAGTTCTTCAGTTTCAAATCCAAGTATTTTGACAAAAAAGGGATGCCTGGCATGAGGAGACCTGGTCCTTTCACGAACATGAGGCTCGACGGAAGTAGGAGACCTGGACCTAGTACGAATTGATGACTTGGCAGGAGGAGTAGACCGGGAAGAATATTCAGACCTGACAAGAGGGAGAATTCTTTCTGGAGAGTGTCTGTCAAAAAAAGATAAGGTCTACTACGAGGAACACCAGGAATAGGATCGCTATTAGGCAAACAGTCGAATTCTGAACTTAATTCTGAAACCAAAAATAGAGGATTACATTTTTTAAATGTACAATCGTATACCAGTACATTGTGACGTTATGTTATCTTTTGTATGGTTGAAAATTTAACCATTTTTTAGAATTCGCCTTTTTGGCTGAGAAAATCAGTAGTTTGATTAAAATTTTTCCAAACTTTTGACTAAAGAATCTTTATTGTTATATACAGGGTGTATCTAAGTATAATCTAATTTTTAGGTAATCAGGGTGAAAAATGTCATACGGTTAGGATTGATTGAGAGACAGGTGGATCCTGTGAGTTCCTGGCTTACCTTATGGAAGGCAGAGCGAGGTGTAGGGAATATGAGATAGGGTGAAAAGTTGCAACCTTGTGCGAGGAGAAGGGAAGTTGTTCACATTTTTCTTCGCTCGTATGGGGTTCTTTAACCTGGTTTGTGGCATTAAGTATATGTGGGTTTTTCGTTTTGAGTTTTTATCGGACTTTTTCAACACTCGAGAGAATTTTTGTTGGGAAACGGTGGCAGCGGGTAAGGTGTCAGTAAGTTACCACATATTACCCTATTACCTTTCTGGTATATTTTAGTTTAAGTAAATAAGAAAGTCTTCCTTAATATGACACTGGAACCGCGTTTATATCCGTCGACCGAGAACGTAAAGATTCACTTACATCCTCCCGGGAGGGGATCCCACCAATGCTGCTAATCGAAGGGGGAATGGCTGCACTGCGCGCTTATTGGCTTGTTTGTCACGTAGTACTGCGAGTCTTAACAGCTGGTCCAGCTGATTATCTAAGCTAACCTATGAATGCCTAAAAATGAGAAATCGAAAAGAAAAGCCGAATCAAGCGGGTTCAAATATATAAACAAAGAATGGATGCAAATCAGCTAATTCTCTAAAGAAGGTAGATTATTGACTGAGAAGTATTCTGTGGCTCTATGTGATTACAATGCAAGTTTAGAAATAGCTTTTACCTTTTTTTTTAAAATGCATAATTTAGTTAGTTTGTATTTTCCCGCGAAGAATGACTGCGTTCGCTGAAAATTGCCGCAAGCGGAAGCCATTTTTAAACTTTACGAAGAACAGAACATCTTGCTTATTCAATGAAAAAAATTATGTTCTTGAAATATAATAATGAGCTACTAAAAAATGAAAATATCTTTTTATCTCATTTCATGCAACATCCACATTTCATAAATTGTTGACTATAAAACTGAGCGGTAGGATTTAGTTCCTTGTTTCCTAACTCTCATTAGTCACATTATAATTCTTGGATATAAACTGTTGACTATATAGTGGAGACCGCCAATTGTAAACTTTAGTTTCAGTTAATACATTTTTTAATTAATTAATTTTCCAACGAAATTGAAACGCAAAATTCATGAGAGGCCTTATTTGTCACTTCATTCATTTTTAATTTTAATTAGCTTCCTAGCTTTCACCTAATAAAAGTAATTAAAAGCTATAGATTTTATCTGTTTTTATACAAAACAAATCTATGTCTTATACGATCATATTTATTAATCAAATTTTTTTTTTACTTTCCACCGAGTATCCTTTTAACATACAGACCAATTTTTGATTTTTAATCATATTATGATATTCTTACTGTGATATAAAATGTTCACACAAAAGTAAACTGAAATTTTCTTAAATTAATTATTAATTACACACATACTGTGTGTACTTTAATTTGTACTTGCGTATGACGTGCACTGTTGGACTTGTGCAAAATTGCTTCACACGCAGAAAAATAATGCTAAAAGTATACTTAAAAAGGCGGTTTTCCGCCAAATTCAAAAGAAAAAAAAAGTAGTCTGTCCGGCAGTCTAGAGCAGTGTTTTTTCTTTGAAAATTCTCGACGGTATGGAGTCACTTATGGGGTCACATAGACGAATAAATTCCCAGCATTTCATTTCAAAGATAAAGCCTTTAGGTTACAAAATGAGTCAGCGGAGCATTTTTGAAGTTGGAACTTTGAAAAACCGCTTTTTGAGAAAAACGCATCGACATGGAAAGAGTAAGTTTTATGAAGTAGTCAGCTAATTTAAGATTAGCGGATCTAACCCTTAATCGAACATAAATTCATATCTTTGATGTTAAATAGTTTTGACCAGAGAGCTTTTGAATGAATAAGACGCTGCATTTTTTTGAATCGACTGATCTGTTTGTAATAATAGATATTAAAACAATTTTGTTATGATAAAATATCACACATATTTTTCAGAATAAAATTATCGTCTAGCTCCAGTTGGAATCGAACTCCACATAGATGGATTTTCTGTTATAAATATTCGTAACATTTTATTGTTACAAACAATTTGTAATATTTATTATTACAGGGTCCTGAAACGCTACTTTTCTACATAGTTCCATTTGAGATTTCCAAATTTTTTTTCGACCCATACTAGTGCAGTGAATTATTATTTCACATCGAGAAACTTAGATAATTAAGTGATAATAAATATAATTCAGATTAAAATGTCATATAGTTTGACATCAGCACAGTTTTATTGTATATGTTCTTCAGGTTTCGAGTATGACAACCTCCTCCTGCGAATCTAATTAACAATATCAATATTATATCTAAAAGACAATATTTTTATTAAAGTAATTGTCGTACCAAGATTAAAGTTTCTGGAAAAGAAAATATGATGCAATATTAAGAGTTGAAATTATATCAGGAGCAAATAGGTGCATTTTAATAAATGATAATGATGAAAAATTATGTATTTATTTCAAATGATATCTTTATTAATTCTACAGTCAAACTTGGATTTAAGCACGGGTTTGGTTATGATGTTCGTCTTAAATCAGCATTTCAATACTCTTGCACATCGTCGTTTCTCGGGAGGCTCTAAACCAAGTTCTTCTTAACCATGCTCGGCTGTAGTTTGACTCTTCAAATCATCGAAAAACTATTCTTTACAAAGAACTGATTCTCGGAACGACAACTACCAACGGTTCTGGTTTTATCAATCAAAAAAGCTTTCTAAAAGCAAAAAATTACATTTTCTAGCAAAAATATACAAATATGACGAAAATTTAAATTAATTTTGTTGAGAAAACGCTTTTTTTATATATTCCTAAAAGTTTGGACAGATCTGAAATAATATCAGAAACTGTCATATGCAACTATTATACGATACTTTGCAAATTTACAAAAATTATTAATTATTTAAACAATTTTCATACGAAAGTATATGTATATATTCTATATGAAAGTATTTTACAATGGTAAAAACTTTCCCTTTTTATTAATTCGATTTTTTTATTTTTGTTAATTGCTTCCATTACTTTCATTTTCGCATCAATTGAACGATATCCTGTTTTCTTAAGATTTTATGAACTAATATTTTTTCTGCAATATATTTCGATAATAAACTGTGTTCTATCTGTAGTTATTTGCATAAACAAATTTGAAACCAATATGTTCTATTAAAAAAATATATATTTCTTCTTTGAGCTGCTATTCTGTTTAAAAACTCTGAATCATAATACAGTTTTTAGTATATAAAGAAAATTTCTAACCTTAATATAAAGTATATGTACTGCCATAAAAATGACAAAGATAAAATTTATGCAGCTTTTCGTGAAAAACGACATTAAAAATACTATTATATACCTAATTTTAGAAATTTATTAAAGACAATTATATTTATAAAAATCATAGTAAATAAAAAGAAAACTGCAAGCGTCGGGAATCAAACTTGCCACTATTAAGTTATGAAGCTCAAGCGCTACTACCTGAGCGGCCAATGTAAATTGTTTTTCGCCAAAATGTATATCGCGGGAGGGAAGATATTTGAAAGCCAATTTTCTAAAAAAAAGCATGAAAAAGCAAAAATGCTATACCCAAATAATAATTTGAAAATGAGCTTAAATTTAAAAAATTAGTTAGAGTCTATACGTCAGGGCGCAAGCCACGTTACACCACGCCCCCACGCTTTTCCCAACTTCCTCTTCCGCTTTTCAAGTCGTTACGCTTAGCTTCAATCAATAAATTATGAAACGACATTAAAATGAAGAAGTTGTTGGTCACCCTACACGAAACAGACCGGAAAAGAAAATATTAGGCAACATTATAAAACAAGCATACACTCGAACTCTAAAGATACGAGAAGTTCGGTAATTGCGAACTCCAAAGACACGTACGTGAAAGGGGCTCTCATTCCTGTCACGTTTAAATTTCGGGGGTAATACGTAAGAACGCACACAGGCCTATTACGTTCAAGCGCACTTCGAATTCAAGGTAGCGCACACTCGCGTGCGCCTCACTCTCAAATAGGGTAGGAGTAGAGAGGGAAAAATTACGATTGCTCCTTTGCAGTTGGGACCCTCGTATCTGTGGAGCCCTCGCCTCTTTGGAGCTCGTGTCTTTTGACTTGGAGTGTATTCTAAATTTGTTTCCAAAAATATATAAACTCTACAAATTTGTAACAAAATAATAAAAAAGAGCTGTACGATCAAGACAATTCACTAAAATTTATTTTAACAACAAAACTACCTCTATAACTATCAACAGTAACAAATGATGGTTTACAAAAACACTAAGTTTCTCCGACTTAATTCTAGCGAATCTTTTAACGACTTTTTCATGGCTTATTTTACGATAATCATTTAATTATTTTGTATTTTAAGCTCACTTTAAAACATATGAAACTTTTTTATAATTATACCTGAATTATTATAAATTTATTTTGGAATGTTCTAAAAATGATATAAAAATCTCTTCAGTTGTCGGTTATGTCCGCTTAACTTAAATTAGTTCATCCACTTTATAAAAAAATTCCAGGATTCATTTGGCCATATGACCATATACTTCACTCGATACGGAGCAGAGGGACCTTTTTTCAAACGTACACATTTTAAACGTAACAAAAAAGTGTCAATTTTCTTGAACATGTAAGGAAAAAATTTATCCTCAGAAAAGTGACGAACTAGTAGCTAGGTCTCGGATATGAGAAAAATTTATCGGATATTGATGTATTTTTGTAAATAACCTGCAAATTTACGAACTTGATGTGAAGCTTCTAAAACAACTCCTCACTTTTTTTTGAATAATTCCATAAATATTACGAGTGATTGGGAAAATATTATCAGAGCCCTTACGAGCTTGCCTGACAAATCTGAGAACGGTTGAGTAGGTTCGCCTCCACGCGGCTCTCATACATGCTCGCTCACACACACAGTGCGTGTCTGTGCACGTATGGATATTTCTAGTTTTTCTGATGAGTGGCTAGAAGATTAATAAAACATATACTGCTTGGCCTCGATGACAGCGATAAAAGTTTACGCCTGTGAAATGATATGAAAACGGGTCGAGGGTGGGATGGTGGTTGGGTTTTCTTCGAACTCACTCTACCTCTGGAAAATGGTTTTCAAAATGGAAGAGCGGGATTTGGCGACTTGTGGAAATAATTTCAATGTGAAAATATCGATAAATGGAAAGCTATTCGAGATGTCGATTCAAAAGTTTCAGATTCGTGTTTCTCGCAAAACTCGCTACAGAAATTCACACCAAATCATTGTTTACATATATCTTTAGTGCTCCGCTTAGACTAATGATGAAGATTTCACGCGAATTAATAAAAACCTTATTTCTCACATCAATCATTTTTATTCTAATTTCCCTTTTTAGATTCTACTTTCTTCCTAGTATCCTTTTAACCTACAGATCTCAATCTTAATTATAAATTTCCCGCATGTACATTTACTAAACTTTTCTGCCAAATTGGGATCTTTAAATTGTAAAATCTAATTAAAAAAGTATGTAAATTTACAGAAAACTTCCATAAATCTTAATAATTATTTACAATTCAGTAAACTCTACAGAAACTTCAGTAAGCTTTACCGAAGAGCTACACGAAAAAAATTATCCGTAAATGATTCATGACCTTTTGGGTCTCGGATGCGAAATAAAAAAATGAAATATTGAATTGTTATTTTTAAACATAAAGCAAGAGTGTTTAAACACGCACAGCCATCGAGGCCAAACAGTATATGTTTCATAAATCTTTTAGCCACTCATCGGAGGACCTCAAACCCCACATACGCATACACACAGGCACCGCGCAGCGTTCATTCAAGCCACGTGCAAGTGAACCTACTTACGAGTTCCCAGATATGTCGGGCAAGCTCTTTTTAAAATTCTCACATCGAGTTCGTCAAATCTTTATCGAATTTCTCCAGATTGTTTACGAAAATTGTGTTTACGAAAATTGTTTACGAAAATTGTTTAAAAATCATGTAACTTTAACAGAGTCATGTTTCTCCGTGGGGGTAAATTATTATATTTACCAATGAATATGAAGATAACAGCCAGTGGTAAGACCAGAGTATATCTAATCCTCATCTTTTCTAATTTCAGAAAAAACTAAATTAGGTATCGATAATAATGAATATTTTGATTAACGATGTAGCCAATGACTGTTCTAGTGACTCATCAGCTTGCATGATCTATGTTATATTCGTTATTTCTAAAAATAAAAGCTTCAAACTCTTTAGTCTGAGAAATTTACATTTCATAAGAGTCAGTTTGAAGGAAAAAGGAAAGTTCACAAATTTCATAAAATTATTGTCACAATTTAAGTCATCTTTGATTTTTTAATCAAAAGTTAATTTTTACGTGACCAAATTATATAGTCTCCACTATAACGGCATTTTTTTAAACTTTAAAAATATGAGGTTTTTTCTCTTAAACTTCCAGCCGTTACGGATCAATCGCGTTACGTATGGGGTCATATAGCCGGATAAGTTCTCGGCATTTCAATCCCAAAATGAACCCTTTAGTTTAAACAATAAGGAGGTTTGAAAAACCACTTTTCGTTAATAACGCGTCTACAGAGAAAAATTTAGTTCCATGAAGTTAATTAACTAATGAAACAGTAGCGCATATAAACGATAAATAAAGACAATTTTATAGAAGTTCCAAAACATTCCAGATAAAACATAGAACTATTTATTTGTGTATTACTAATATTATTTTACATCAAGGAGCTTAGATTATTTTGTGAAAATAAACAGGATTCGGATTAAAATTTGATATAGTTTAACGTCAGCACAGTTTTATTATATAGTACATTAAGTTTGAAACATTATAACGTCCTCATCTGAATTTAATTTAAATTACATTATCAGTCAACTTAACAAATAGTTGTCAAACAACTACCACAGGTTCCCACTGGGAGCAACTATAATCCAAAAATGAAATCAGCTTCAGGTCTTGATATATTTTTGGCACGCGGGTGTTATGGCTTTACGAATACGAATCTGTCATATTTCCGCACTTCTGAGAGCATTAATCACAAGGGCAATAAGCTTAACCGAATAATTTGGGTAAAGTCTTTGCAGCTCTCCTAAGAGCTTGATACCTTTCCTCCATTTCCTTCTTCTTGGCAGTGATGTTGTAGTCGGCCGAAGCCGAGCATTCGTTCACGAATATAGTTCGTTTCTCGAAGTTTTGGTGAACGAAGTCAGGTCTCGAGTGTGCAACAGAAACTACTATCCGAAAATCGTAGTTCGAAAAAATTTGGAAGTTCTCGTTTTGGACGGTTGATTCTATCTCTCTCGAAGAATTTGACAGGGTTAGGTCGCAGCTGACTAAGTAAGCGCGAAAAAGATGACAATAAAACACTATCAGGCGTGAAATGTATAATCGCGAAACGGACAAATTGATATGCAAGCTCTTATGTATATGAATTATCCTCCATGTGGGGATATCAAGGGCCTCCAGCTCGTTTTTCGTCCATGGAACCACCCCAAACGAGTAAAGTAGAACCAGGACGGCAAAAATGTTAGTCGCAAATACCTTGTTCAACGGAGACAGTTTTGGCGACCAAACCTGTTTAAGGAAGTGCTTCTATCTGCTTCAGAGAGACTTCTTCATTGAAGTTATGTCCTGAATGCGGCTGTGAGGCACGTCCAGGTATGTATAGGTTTTTTCAGTGGAAGCTTCTAATGTTTCCCCTAAGGGTTTACATTTTTCTTGCACCTTCTACTCTATTCCTTTTACACACCCCCCACACACTTACTTGGTGGTGGAAGGGGACCTACAGTTTAAGGAGGGTTCCGAAACATCTAGAGCAACAGATTTAAGTACTTAGAGAAAACCTTTTTCTCTAGTGGTACCGGTCCCACGACTCTCCGGAGATGAACAACTCCCTTGCTAGGCTAGTGTTCACCGAATGGGCCGCCGAGACTCTCCCAGAGTGCGAGGCGGGAATCGAACCCGCAAGCCGAAGGAGTGGGTACAACGCCTACACTTTAGCCCCCACGACTATAGCTTATGCTTGCGATGATTAGTTACACCGAAGAGGTATCATGGAGTCACACTAAAAGACGCCACTCTGGAAGGTGACGTTGTTCGTTGTCAGACGATAATTTCCAGGTGAGATCATAAATCTGGTTTCCAGACGAGCATCAATCCCTATGCATCTCCCTATGTGTGTATGTTACAGACGCACTAGTCAATTAGCTGGTTTTTGTAGGCAGCCTGCTGCTACTTTTTTCGAGCCACGCTGTACGTACATCTCTCTCTCGACAGGCTTAATTCTTCGAACAATCCTGTTGCTTAGGACGTCTGTAAAGATTTTATATGAGGTGAATATGCGGGCCAGATGTTGGTGTCTGAAAGTAAACTTCTTTCAACAGAAATTTTTAATACCAACTGGACCTGAAAAAGAAAAATGTTCGTACTGGTGTTTTCGATCTATTGTTTACCTTTCTCCAGAAAATTTCTACATCGTTGGGCTTTAGTGGATTTTTAACAGAAGCAAGGAGATCGATAAAGAAGCGCGATGGGTCTGCGAGAAACTGTTGAATCTCCCCAATCCATTTCTCCCTTTTCTGTATTTTCGTCCTTGCGACAGATGACATCTGAGTTTTTTTCAACAGTATGCTGAAGAAATTGAAGTAGCCAGCTGAAGCAGCCTGTTCCCGGCGGTCGATCTCGTGATCACTTCCTCATCTTCGTCTGCAGCTTGATTAAGCAGCGGTTGAGGAAGCGCTCATCGTACATATCCATTTTTCAAAAGGTAGGCACGTTCATTTCACAATGATCGATGCGAAACTTGCTCAAGCTTTTAGTTTTCTGGTACCACAGAGCGTGCATACGCGCCATAAAGTCTCCG
Source organism: Belonocnema kinseyi (assembly GCF_010883055.1). Classification (NCBI taxonomy): domain Eukaryota; kingdom Metazoa; phylum Arthropoda; class Insecta; order Hymenoptera; family Cynipidae; genus Belonocnema; species Belonocnema kinseyi. Next base: position 111,153,700 of record NC_046665.1, on the reverse strand, counting down.
TGAACAAGGACAATGCTGACATTGTAGCAGTCTAGGAATTCATCCTTGAGTTGATTCGACCATTCAGTGTGGGGGTTTCACCGGTTTTACGTCGTATTTCCTTCAAACTTATCGCCACTTTTGGCGACCTATTCTCAAGTGCTCTACGCGTTTGATGGTTCTAAGCCGCATCTATAACGTTTTGGTTGTTTAGCGGTATCACTTTTATTCCCACGAGCAGCAGCGTAAAAAGTTCGTATATCCTTGCAGAGCCCTGCATGCAACGATAAGGATGCACACTCTGAAAGTTTTCCCGGTATTTCGGAGTCACCGTTTCATATACGTTATCATTTTTCATTAATAATTATGTATTTAATTTGAAATGATATCATTATTAATATTAGTTTGTTTCTTTAAATCAGCGAGAAACTATTTTTTGCAGATAACTGATTTTTGGCGCGACAAATATCTTAAAGCCGAAGGATGTGTTGCGTTTACGGTAAACGTGTTGCTTGTGAATAAAATTTTCAAAAATTGAAAGCAGGATTTAAAATTTCTACATTCTCATTTTAATGAGAAGATATTAGTCTTATGTAAAATATTACTTCGTTGGTTTTCATCAAATCTCTACATTTTCAGACCACCTAACTATAACAAACCCTGTCTGTCTGTATATATCATGTAGGCACGACAACTTTCGAAAGACTGATTAGATTGGATTGAGCTTTGGCACACATTTTGAACATTTTTTAGCAAAATTATACGAGCTAGAAAAAAAATGTTGTCTTTTTTTTTATAAAACGCACATTTTCTGTTATTATCATAAAAAACGTTTTTTAAAATTAAAAATCCAAAAAATTTACAAATTTGATGGTTATTATTTTTATATAGGATTCGTCGTTTACGTTTTAATCGCAAAAAATAACATTTAAAATGTAAAATATAAAATTTTTGTCAAATCGACGCAAAATACGAAAAAAAAAATTTTCAATAAAAATAAACAGACAAAAGTTTCTTTATCAATAACAATCTAAAAATTTTCTATTAATTATTTTTTGAAAGGACCGGTAGATTTTGACCTGAATTTAAATAAAATATCAGTTAAAAAAATTTTTTTTTGAAAAGCAACGCAACATTTTAAAAAATAAACAGGCAACTATTTGTAACCAAAATATATCAACAAATTTGTCATAAATTACTATTTGATAGAACGCGAAATTTTTATTTTAATGGTATAAAATAACATAAAAAACTAATATTTTAGTAAAAACGACACAAGGAACAATAAAAAAGAAGAGACAAAAGTTATTCACCAAAGAAAGATCGACAAATTGGTTAGTAAAAATTGGTTAATAAAACAAATTGTCGGAAGCAATGTTAAAGGTCCTTTTCTGAAAAGTCGTAAAAGAGCTGTGTCGCGCTTTTGTTCACTGCAACAAGGGAGTCGAATCTGGTTTCATAAGCCTAGACAGTTCGAATTTCAGGTACCCATTCGATGTTAACAATTCCTCGGATATCGAAAAACACAATCAAATTGAAATTGGACTTACTCATCTGTACATTCTTTTGTATCGGTAAACCGGGACCCATACAATGTGTGGATTGGCGCTTAGGTACGGAATCATATTAAAAAACTATAATTGGTCACAAATTATAACATTTTATATAAACTCTTTATCATTTTCGATGTTTTCTAAGATTTTAAAAGAAATGTTCAATCAAGTTTTCTTTTGCTCAGGGGTGAGAAGCTTCGGCACCATCTAAGCGCAGACTATTTTTATTTGCAAATTTTCATGCAAAATTTGTCGAAGAGTTTCTTTATCGATGTTCACTAATTTATCAATTGCTTAAATGCTAAGGTATAGATTTTTTTAAATGAACTCACGAAATTTTTCAACTTTACCGTCTGTTTTTGATGTGCAAGGACGACCAAGACGGGCATCGTCTTTAATAGCTTGCCTCCTTCCCTACATTTTTAATACCACTCGAACACTTGTGGACGGTATTAAGTGTCATCGCCCTAAACAATCCTAAGCAAATCGTAAATTCCTGTGGCCGTTTTGCGAAGTTTGAAAGGAATTTTATCTTGGCTCATTGCTCCACTTTCACACTTTACATAATTCCGACGAAGCGCAGTTGCACGGTCTGTTTCGAAAAAAATTTACAGCCGTACTAAGAATCACAATACCTTGAAATTTGGACGTTTGGATGGGAAGGAACACAAATCAATATATGTGACCTTGTTCATTCTTGTCGCAGCTCGAGAGTAGCGGCAAGCAAATCAGTCCGGTTATTTAATAGCCACGCCTCATAACGGCAATTAAGGAGCAAATATTAAAGTCATAATAATCCATTAGAAACATATATATGATTATGATAATATAATAGACTTGAACATAATACATAAAAGTGCGCATTTCGGACAAAATCCAATCGAGCGTGAAGCATGAGCTCCGTGATGAGAATGTTTCTGTTAAAGCCAAAGAAGCTTTAACAAAAAAGAATTCACAATCGCCCAATTAAATTTAACGCGTGATAAATATATTGTGTAGCGCGGAGCTCGAGATACATGTATTATCGAGCGCGAAACCCAACAGACACGCTTGCTATCAATTGTCAAACTTATAAGCCCCATTTATGTGTTGACGTTATTTGCTGATTTCAGACAACTAATGTTTTTATTTTCGTAAATACTAGTTCAGACCTATGATATAAATTTTCTTGTACTGCCTAAGCAGAAATCTAAATGAGGGCCTGGTAAAGTACTGACAAGTTTTTGCTCATTCTGACATCGTCCTGGCCGGGTAAACTGACAAGCGATATACATGGCGTGCAACGCTTTTGCAGATCATTTTCCTACTTAGGGCGAATTCGTTAGGACCTGTTCAATTTTTCTAATGCATAGCCTACGATTTAAACTTGAATCAATAATGAACAAGAACTTATTCTTTTTGGTATCGATGTTTCGTTTTTTTTATCTGCTGGACCTTAATTTTTAAAGTAGTTAGACCTATATTTAATATAATAGGTAGAGTTCAACATAATCTAGAATTTTAAAAAAAAGCAGGTTAGCCGCTTTAATCGAGGAAAGAAATTTTTTACTTTTCCCGGGTTCATGAAAGGAACATGGTTATTGATATTTACAAATTTGACCTCTGAAAGCTCAACAATTGACTTTCAAAAGTTGAGCATCTCAAGGCTTTTTTTCAAACAATTCAACTTCAATTTCTTTTCGTTTTAAATATTTGATTTGAAATTGCCCATTTCTAATAAATAGTAAAACATAGCTAAATATTTAAAAAAAATGTTCTTGCATACTGAGAAAATTTCAAAATTTAAATTTAATAAAAACGTTTTGTTATTAAGTATATTCAAAATTGAGTTTAATTTAAAAAACGCAGTAGCACATTTTATTAAAATTCTAAATTTCAAATACCTTTATTTTTTCAGTAATTAAAAAGATTTTCTACCTCAAAAGTGGTGAAGTTCTCTGTCAAAAATAAATTCACTGTTATAAAGTGTCTGTTGCTTAATAGGCATTCCGCATTTTCTTCTGGGGTCATTTCTTCAAACGTGCCGCTGTGAATATTCATTTTCGCGCGTTTTCTGTGCGGATAAATAAGTGGCTTGA
>NC_046665.1:111124953-111149990 GCF_010883055.1 Belonocnema kinseyi | reverse complement strand
CTGTCTGCTCTTTTTACCACTATTGCAAATACGTCACCATTTCTTGTTGACAATACAATTTGTTCAACGGGTGGAATAGGTGCGAGACTAGTACTCCTAGCTCTAAATTAAGCTGGTTTATTAGCAGGAAAGACGTACCTTTAAATTTCGAATGTTAGCTTTTGATCGTTGTTGGGAACAAGTCGAATAAATCTAAGTTCTGCAAGTTTAAATCCATGTATGACAGAAAAAGGATGCCTGGCAGGAGGAGACCTGGACCTAGGACAAAGTGAAGACTCGGTAGGGGGGAGACCTCGACCTGATTCGAAGTGAAGTCTCGGTAGGAGAAGGAGACCTGGACATGACACAAAGTGAACACTCTTTAGGAGTAGGAGAACTGGAAGGAGATTGAGGCCTCGCAAGGGGAAGAGTTCTTTCCGGAGAATGTCTGTCAGAAAAAATTGAAGGCATACTACGAGGAACACCAGAAATCAGCTCGCCATTAGGCAAACATTCGAACTCTGAACTTAATTCTTAAAGAATATTTCTTGTGATACAAAAGATGTACATCTGAATTTTAAACTATTTTTTGACTGATTACGGTGAAAGGTGTCATAAATCTATGAGTGGATGAGAGAGATGGTAGACCCTTTAGGTTATTTTATTAGCGTAGGGAAGTAAGAGAGAATTCAAGGTAGTGTAAAATTTAGTAACCTCGTGCGAGAAGAGGGATAGTTTTCCTAGTTCTCCTTTCCACGTAGGAGCTTCTTCAAACATGTTCAAAAATTAGAGCAGGGAGGGAATGGTTAATGTACGACGCGACATATGTGACTTTCCATGAAGAAAGGGACCAAATGCGTCAAAGCTGAATTTTACAGGACGGGAGTTTGTAGCAGAGATGCCGTATCCGTGAGCTTTTCTCGCCTCAGTTCGCTTCGACTATACCCAGAAGTGGTAAGTGGTGGAGCTAGTTTTGACAGGCCCCTCGTTTCGCCTATGTTTGCAGCTTAATAATAAGAGAAGTAATTAATTTTTAAAATGTTTGATTAATGGAAATGAAAGAATAACTTAGAAGCTATCGATTGGCATAAGAAAATAAAAATCGATTTTTTCCGCATTAGGTCCCTTTCTTCATGAACGGTCACAATATTTCTATATTACCTTTCTGGTATTTCTGGTTAAAGTAAATAAGAAAGGGTTCCTCAAAATTATATTTTATTATAATATATTTTGTGCTTTCATTTCAAATTGAAAATTTCATCTCGGATATAGGTAAAATTAAATAAATTATTGACTATAAAACTAAACAGTAGGATTTAATTCCTTGTTTCCTGATCAATCATTTTAAATTCTTAGGTATGAATTGTTGACTATTTAAGAGAGACGACCAATTGTAAATTTTAGTTTCAGTTAATAATTTTTCTGATAAATTAATTTACCATAGCCACAGGCTATACACAGTTTGGATGAAAACGCTTCCCATCGGCTGGTAGCTCAGCCAGTAGGACTTCATGCTGCCTGCTTTTTCGATTCTCGGTGCATCTATATTTTTTCTATATTTGATTTAAGAAAATGTGGATGCTGAGGGGGTTAGTTTGTCTGTACTTATACCACCTCAGAAGAGAGATATGCAAAACGAGCGGTGGGGGAGGCTCTTGAAAATTAACTCAATATAAAAATATCGATATCTGGAAAGCTTTTGGAGGTATCGATTTAAAAGTTTTAGATTCATGTTTTTTGTAAAAATCCCGCAGCAATCCATTGGAATTTATTTTCGGCGTAAATATTGTAACCTCCCGCTTTTGCCGAATCAGATTTATCAATAACTTCAGTGTGCGGCTTGGAATGACAATAAAAATTCCACTCAAATTAATAAAAATTCTTATTTCGCAAATTATTGTTCATTTTCATTCTCTTTTGCTTTTTCAGCTTTTACCTATAAATATTACAAACGGCTATAGATTTCAACTATCTTCATATAAATCTAATCAATATCCTATTCGATCAAATACTTATTTCTAACTTTCTACCTAGTATCCTTTTAACATACAGAACAATTTCCATGTTTTAATAGTATTCTAATATTATCACTTTAATATAAAACATTCAAATAAAAATGATCTAAAATCTCTTAATATTCATTAGTACTTATCCACATATACTTTGTGTACTTTAATTTCTATTTACGAATGACGTGCACAGTTACGGTTACCATCTGGGCATACCTCAATTTTTGGTCCGACAACTCAGAGACGCCAACAACGAAAAACAAAATGTCATATAATGCATATTTTTTGCTATTGTTTTGGTCTTTTTTACGACAAAAAAACTTATTTTTCTCTATTAAGGGCATGTGATACTTAAAAAATTGTCGATTTTATCAGTTTTAGGTTCCGACGGCTTTTTTTCTTGAATAATCAATATTTTGTCTTAAAAAATTGGGACATGATAGCGAACGTGCTAACGGACATCCCCACACATTTTTTTTTGGTTTAATTCCAAAAAGTTTTAATTTAGCAAAATCTGATTAATTTGCATAGCGCTTAGAAATTGGTATAGATTTTAGCAGTTTTAGGTTACGACGGCTTTTTTTCTAGAATTATCAATATTTTGTCTTAGAAATTTGGGAAATGATAGCGAACATGCTAACGGATATCCCTGCACACTTCATTTGTGTTTTATTTCAAAAAAATTTTTTATATTGCTAACAAAGTGTGTACATTTGGAGGTTATGCTTGTTACAATTCTCATGTGCGTTACTTCCAAACTACACAATATTTTTGGCCGAAAACTTTGGACTTGCAAATGAACATAGTAACTAATCTCCCGGAACTAACCCTTTTTGCAGGCAATCAAAAAAGTTTATTTCATAAATAATTTCCAGATTATCGGAAAGGCAGAGATGAAAAACGACGTAACCTCAAAATACTATATATGCATAAAATTTTTATTTAACACAATAAATTTTTTTGTTATTATCCCTCAAAAAAGAGTCCGGGGACGTCCGTTATGATATTTTATAGCATCTCCGAATTCAGTTTTTAAAAATTTTCATTTTTGTGGAAAAAATCCGGGAATCTGTAAGTATCACATGCCCTTAATTTCCAAGAAAACAGGGCGGTGTTAGCTTGCCGTCAACTCAGCGGCGCCCTCTACAAAAATTGAATAAAATTAGAGTAAAACTAAATTTTTTTCCGAAGCTTACAAAAAAAATTATTTTTTTAATTCTTTCTTTTATTTTAGTTCTGTGCAGACAAAATTTAGACAAAATTTTGTATTGACTAATAGATATTATTATAGAGACCTGATATAACCCAGGTTAAAAACTTCTTTTTGTATTTTCGAGTATTTAATTTCTGGTTCCATTCGTCGGATAGCAACCGAGCAGAACCGAGTACAATATTTTTGCAACTTACATTCTGTGACCATTTCTCTAATAACGGTCGGATAAAACGGGATAAATCTCGCAAATTTAAATTACAGACCGGTTACAATGCGTGTAGAACCGGATACGATCCGGTTTTAAAGAGAACACACTCTCCATACTGCTTAGGACAACGTTTGTTATATTTTACAGTAAGACGCTTTTGGAGAAGGCCCCAGTGGGCACAAAATTTGGCGACGTCTTTACGACATCGTTACGACATCTTTGCGACAACTTTACGACATTCTACGTCTATGTCGTTTAGGTGTCTACGATATCGTAAATAAGTCGTATGATCTGACGAAGTCTTTACGATATCGCAAAGACACCAAAACGACATGGACATAGGATGTCGTAAAGTTTTCGTAAAGATGTCGTAACGATGTCGTAAAGACGTCGCCAAATTTTGTGCCCACTGTGGCAACATTAGCGATGAAAGCGAGGGCTAAATTCTTTTGCATTCAGTTAAGTACAGGGAGAGCATACATTTTTAATGAAGATTAGCAAACTTTCTACAGAGTTTACAGAATTTCAATAATTTTAGAAATTTACAGATATTTTCCGTAATATTTACGATACTTTTCTGTCAAATTCACTTCTTTAGGGCTGTTAGAACGGGGTGCAACAAAAAAGGCAAAATCTATGAAACACTTAAAACTTAACAACAGTCGACGATAACTCAGTTTTGAGGCTAAAAAATGCATTTCCAAAAGTGTCTAACCCCTGAAAGGGGTTTCGCGGGCCCTGCATGTGCGCCTACTATCTGTTTATTTGGAAAAAGTCTAGAAATTGTTTTAAAAAATTAGAGGAAAGTAGTGTAGCAACATCGTGAATTGAGCAGAAAGCCGAATAACATCTGTTGGCGCTGATAGCTCGGCGCCAACGCCCTCCGAAAGGCACACACAGAATACTCATAAAAAATGTGCGAATACTATAGTTAAAATTATTATTTGAATATCTTGTGGAAGGCACGTAAACTTATCATTGGAAATAACCAAATATGCAGATCTTTGTAAACATTTAAAAAAACATCGACCTTATTCGCAAAGATTTATTATTCTTAGATTTCGAGATATATAAAAGAAGTTATTTTACACAGCAGACGTCGAATATAGTAACAATTCTCAGCAGGAAAAATTTCCAAAAAAATGGAAATAACTTCATTACAGGCGCTTAATTTTAACGAACTATTGTCTACTTCCTTATTCGCAAAGATTCATTATTCTTAGATATCGATATAGATTATGGAAATGCGAGTAATATTAGTGTTCTATAAAGCGAGAATAGGTTGTCAAATACTTACCCTTTTTATACGTTTCTACGCGATGCTCCATTTCCATATGTATTTTGCACGTTACAACGAAACAAGTTATATAAATAATTTAATGAATAATTTTGTTATTAAATACAAAATTATTATCGATTATTTTAAGCGGGTTAACAGCGGCATCCTTTTATCGTTTGCATTACTATTTCTATTCCAGGACCAAGTCAGCAATTTCAATAAACAATTACAAAAAAACAAAGCCAAGTTGCACTCTTTATTATAATTTTAAATTCCCGCCAAGACAAATGCGACGATTTTTGGTATCAAATTCCAACAGTCAAACGCGGAGGTGGATCAGTCATGGTCAAAGTTATGTATCAAGATATTATAGCAGAAAAAATGGAATTATCGAATGATATACTAAGGAAATTGTAATGAAAATTGGGTTAGACAAATGCGCCAAGGTTTATTTGAAGCGAGGAAAACTTAATGGCATCGCTAAAGACCCTGAGCTCGTCGATAGAAGCGCCATACGACACCTTTGCTTTACAGAGACTTATACATACCTGGTCGTGCCACAGAGCCACATTCAGGATGTGGCATCTATAAAGGATGCTCTCCGAAGCAGATAAAAACGTCTCATCCGGCAGATTTGGTCTTCCGAACTGTCGGCGAAAAACAAAGTATCTGCAACGAACATGCTTGCCGTCCCGGTATTATTCTATTATAACATAATTATATAATTTTTTAATTTTTCAAATCGCTATAGTGGAGTTTGTAGATCCCAACACCTCTGCCCAAAATTCGGTTTTTGGAGAAAACTATAAGAGCCGAAAAAAAGCATAAAGAATAGGTTCAAATTCCATAAAAAATAGAAATGTTATTAAAGGAAAACGGGAGTGTGAATATAAGTGCCCCAGTTCTATGCCGAATGAAACGAAAAGGACCGTAAAGAAAGTTTGGTTACGTTTCTTGTCGTCCTTTTCTTTTCATATAAAACATAATTGCCACTTAATGTTGACATTTTGTTTTCGTGGCACCGTTATATTTTGATAATTTTTTATACTAAGCTTACCTTTCAGATAAATTATTTTTTAAATGTTAGAAATAATTGGCGAATGTAAAAAAAATCTCAATTTTGTTCGGATCCATACAAAATTCACATTTTAAGCCAAATTACCAGAGATGCGAAACAAATTACGAGGTGAAATTTCTTAGCACAAAAGGGTCTATAAATTAGTTTGACGATATTTTTCATAAGACACATATAGGTAAAAAAAAGTTAAAAACAAACATTCAAGAATTATCTAAAAAAATGTTCGCAAAATGTCTTAGGGTCACTAAAATGAAATAATGATGAACAATAAAATTTGTACTTTATTTTGCAATGTATAAATGAACAGTTCCTGTCAGAGGCACACACATAAATAGCACATACATTTAATATAATATAATTCAACGAAATATAGAGATTTATCAAAAGCAGGATGGCCGCTTGAAAATGAGGACCTAAAATAGAAAATTTTCAAAATGAAGCACTGTAAAGTGATTGGTTTGGTAATTTGAAAAATTGAATATCTGATGAATTTAGTAATACTTCAAGCGATGTAATAAATCTTTCTTTTAAACAATGGGGAAGTTTCCGGTCAAAACGAAATTCACTATGAATTACTAGTTATTGTCAGTCTGTAAAAAATTCCGATTATTATCCGAAAAAGTAATTAACAAATTACAAAATTACAGTTCTTAACGTATTGATCTTTGAGTTTAAAAGGTCTATGCATAAACGTGGGAAAGCACAAAGATCGAGTGAAAAGCAGGAGATCTGATAGATACACACATACTGCGCTTTGCATTTTTTCAAATCCAATAGCGGTGTGAAAAATTCTAGTTCACACATGAAAAACTTTAAAATACTTCGTTATGGAGAGTTTGTTCGTTAATGGACATTCTTCAACTTCTTCTGGGGTCATTTTTTCAACCGCGCCGCTGTAAATATTTATTTTCGCCCGTTTTCCACGCGGATAAATAAGAGGCTCAATATGAGGTGTATATATTCCACGCAAAATCGTGTTTCTCTTTTGTTTTGTAAATATTGCAAAGACATCACCATTGGACGTTGATAGTACAATTTGTTCTTCTGTTGGAATAGGCTGATGGGGGCCACTGTTCCTTAGTCTCAATCGAACTGGTTTATCGGGAGGAAAAACGTATCTTCGAAGTTCAAATATCCGGTCCGGATTGCTCTTGGGAACAAGTCGAATAAACCTTAGTTCTTCAAGGTTATATCCAAGTATGACTGAAAAGAGACGCCTGGCAGGAGGAGACCTGGTACTCGTACGAAGAGGAGGCTCGGCAGGTGAAGGAGACCTGGACCCGATACGAAATGAAGGCTCGGCAGGAGGAGGAAAAATGAGAAAAGATTGAGACCTACTACGAGGAACACCAGGAATCGGCTCGCCATTAGGCAAACACTCGAACTCTGGACTTAATTCTGCACAAAAATTGAGGATTGTATTTTTAAGTGTACAATCTAGGTTAGTACCTCGTGATGTTATGTAATCTTTAATGCGGTAGAAAATAAAAAAATTTTGTTTTAATTCGGCTTTTTGACTGAAAAAATAAATGATTTGATTAAATTGTACATTGAAGAATCTTCCTTGTGACATCATTATCATTATAATATCTATAAATAACTATTTAATAGACTGATAAAATTGAATGTGATAAAGATCTTACTTTTATTAATTTCAATGAAGGACCTTTTGTAAAAGGTGCCTTATTTAGTAAATCCTCGTTAAAATATATTACAGTGTATAGTTAAAATTAGAGTCAAAATAAGATGCGTCTTGCAATGTCAAATATTCGAGGCACTTAGAGACGCTTGTATTAGTAAATAGCGTTGAGGACGCGAGCCTTCTGGGACTCTGTACCAGAAAGCTACTAGCAATATCACGCAAGCGCAGTAGTGCTACATTATCGCCGACAGTTAGCGAGTTTGCGCTATTCTCGATTGCAACAGTAAGCATCGTATTTTTTTCACTCGTGTGGTTCACATTTTATATTATAATCAAATTTCAACCTAAAATCTTTAATCTTCAATTTCTACTAAAAGCCACTTTTATAACTTTCATAACTGTTACAGTGCGATACCTCCAAACTAAATCTTTATTTTTCCGGAACAAAATAAGCTTTTCCTATAAACTCTTTTTTATTCTTAGTCAGCCTCCTCATATTTCGAGATCAATTTTATATTATGTTTTAAAATTGAAAAATAAATTTTCAGTTATTTAAAGATGATTTTCAAAACCCCCGAAATTTAAAACGATAAATTCTTAAATGATTTACTTGAAAGTGTTTAACTTTTTCTTATCAAATTCATTTTCTTTCAATTAAGCAACTTAGTATCTCAGGAATAAGTTGTTATTTTTTGTTTAATCTGAAAATTGCACTCTTAATCGCGATCATCAACCGTGCCTGTTGCAATTTTAGGTTTCTGTCTCTTTGTGATTGTAAACTTCAACGTTTTATTTCTTGAAACTAGATAATTATGTTCAATCATACTTTTTAGGCTCAATTCAGAAACACTTCAGCTCGAGTGTAACTTTTGTTTTAATCTTTATAGGCTGATTTCGATGTTACGGAATGCTATTTCGCTCTCCTAAAAAATTTCATTTCTATTCGTTATCTAATTACGTATACTGCAAGCCTTCAAATATTGTTCCAGGAATAAAATAAAAGAATTTGAATTAACATCGTTTATTTCACTTACCTATGTTTTCAATTTATTATACTATTACACTATTTATTATATCACATAATGTACATTCTTATGCTTTATAAAAATGTATATATAAATTCTAGCTTTCAGCAAAATTTTATAAAATTGTTACGTTTTAAATTTTTTAATTTTTAAGACTTATTTCTTTTTATTTGAGCTAGCCTTCGATTCAATGTTCAAACTTAACTTTAAAGTTAGGATATGAATTTCAGTTTTAAGTATTTTGTATCTTTAAAAAATTGTTTAACTCTAATATTTCAATAAATTATTTGTATTTGTATCCCTTAAATTTTCAAGCTTTACAATCCGAACAGAAATCAAAAGTTAAATGAATATTTAAATTAAACATTTTAATATTAAAAGTTAAATTAATTAAATTAAAATATTTTGATGGAACATTTTTAAATCCGCCTATTCATATGAAATGTGTAAAACAAAAAAATAGAAAGAAATATGTATAGGTTGTTTAGGTAGAGTTTTAACCCCAGCGGTTGCGATTTTTCATAGCGTTTGAACGTTCGATTATGCAATTGCGTAATTTATCAGATAAATGGAGTGTAGTTATTATGAGTAAAAGATTTTGTTGTGCTACTTTATCATTATATTACATTATCTATTTTGAGCTCAATTAATGAAATGTCTAACGACAATTCTGCAGCAGAGGAGCTTGATCTTCCTTTCGATTCCAACGACACGACAAATGGCTTAGCATCACTAACACCTTTGGTACTCAAAAGTCGTGTACAGCAAGCAGAACATTTGCTACTACTAGAAGAATATGCTAAGAAGCTCCTTCGTTGTAAATTATAGGGCGTTATAGATATAGAAATTGCTGGATTAAGATCGGAGGCTGAGATTCAAGATCCGAAGACGAAGATAATTAACGTGATTAAATTATCGATGCCAGCCAATGGTAATATCACGGCGAAGAAGAAAGAAAAACGGGCGAAATAATAAGCTCATCTTTTCGAGCTCAGCAGGCTATACCAAAGCTACAAAGTTCATCTTGTAGTTATCAAAATTGGCAGTCTTGGAGGTATTAAGACTTTATTTTTTAACCAACTTAACACAATCCTGGATCGCAATCGTCAGGCTCAGTCCATCGCGAGCCAGATGCAAAAGGCTGTTCTCATGGGATCACTTCATCTAATCCGCCAACACTGTCCTTCATAACATTGTACAAAGTTTTGTAGCTCTAAAAAAGTATCCAGACGTGAAACCTTCATCTCCACTATGCCGTTTTCGGCGTAAGATCATCTGCGGTTAGAGACCGGCTCTAAGAAACTGTGTTGTTCAAAGTCTCTTACGTAAATATCCCGTTTCTGCTTACCTTCTAGGATAGAAGGAGGAGGATTAGATTAGACGGAAACAATATTATACAATCGTAAATCGTTAATTATTGGACTAACAAAACGGGATCATAAATAAATCGCCGGTGAGAAGATTTATCGCACATGATAGTTTCTCTGCGGATTCAGGTTTCCACCCGCGATTTTCGATAAATTTCATTTCGCACAACTTGAACACTATACGAATCAATCAGAGCCTCAAAATCGTTTAAAAACCGAAGAGCTAAGCATGCAAAAGTAGCTTCCGCCTTCGCAGTACGTTCTTCCACACTGGAAATGAGATTTCGTAGGTAAATTGGCGTGTCCGTTGGCCAAGCTTTGAACGCGAGAATACAGAGATGCGATATGCATATGCATAATCAGAACGAGACCAGGTTAGCGATTCGCACAATAGGGGTTTAGGACTAGATGAAATGGAAACAATCTTCTTAGACGTATATATGTGGCATTGGCCTTTTAAATACTTGCTCTTTAAAGCCCCAAATCTACTGCATGATAAGCCTATCTTTTTTTGACTCAGAGCCAATGGAAAGTTAAGAAGCATTTATTATTAAATTAGCTAGAGAATCCAAATCTAAACTAAATTTCAACACGTAGTCAAGAAGGTCGTTTGTGTAAATAAAAAACAAAATAAAGGTACTCACGTCCCCCTGAGGTACCCCTTACTCACTGCGTTGCGCGCGCACATGCATGTAAATTGACAGCTTGAAACTGCCACTCGCTGACATCTATTCAAGAGAAACCTTCTTAATCAAGCAAGCGATGTCTCCCTTATTCCTATGGATTCTAATTTTTTCATAACCAAACCATGATCAAGGATCTCGAAAGCCCAATATAAGTCCATCAAGATCAGCATCGTTATCTCTGCACAGTCTAATGACCTGCCAATCTCATCCAAGACGTGAAGAAAAGTTGTTGTAGCCGAAAACCCCTTCCTAAACCCCGATTTATTAGGAGGTAATAGTTTCTTTTTTTCAATGAAGGATGTCAACTTCTAAAGACAGAAATTATCTTATACATTTGAAAGGTAAGGCAAAATGGTTATTAGGCGCAATTCACCAAATAATTTAGGACTATCGGATTTATGAAGAGGACGAACAGTACATAATCCCTATACCGAGAGAAACTTTAGGTGCCCGAACGAGAAATTCATAATATTTAATAACGTAGGAAGGCACGAGAGTACGCGAAGATAAACTTAGGAACTATTATTGCCATCCAATCCCATAGCTATTTAAGTAATCGAATTTCATATCATGATACAAATTACTAAGATCAATTTTCTTATATGCGAAAGTATTAGTTTGTAAAGATTAAGATCATGAAGATTAGCTAACTTTCTACAGAATTTACTAAATTTTCAGTTATTTTATAAAGCGGCCATTCACAAAATATGTGATGCATTTTTTAGGAACTCCTAACCCCCTCCCGCCCTGCGTGATACTTTTTCCATTCCTCTTAAGATGGATAAATTATAATTCGACAGACCCCCCCCCCCCCCCCCCCCCCCCCCCCTAAACATATCACTATTTTGTGAATTACCCCAAATGTATGAATATCTTCGTTAGCATTCAAAATCTTTTATGCTCAATTGACAAAGAGCTATACTATCCCTATTTTAACTGAAAATCCTGTAACTTTAGCCGACCCATTTTTCTCCATGAGGATAGATTAAATCGTAAAAATTCTGCTTTGAGTAAATGTAATATAAATTAGGAGAAGGGCCAAGGAGAAGACCAAGGTATAGACAATCCTCATCTCATTTAATATGAAGAAACACTAATTGACTAATATTGTTATTCGTTAGATGATACCATCGGTACCATAGGTCTTATCGCTTTAAATGAGGGATCCAATCGTATACTCCTGAGATATTTAAATTTGATAAGGCTCCGTTTCACAGAACAAACTGTGGTAACAATTAAAATTAATTGCGCCATTTATGTAATCTCTTGCGTTTTGTAATATTAATATTATTTTACATCGAGAAACTCATGTCATTTTTTGCCTATAAATAGGATTCAGAATAAAATTTTATATCATTTCACTCAGTATTATATCTGAAAAACAATATTTATATTAACGTAGGAGACCATATAATCGATGCATATTCAAGATGTGAACGAATAAGAGCCAAAAATTGTGTCTTGAGTGCTAGTAGATTCTTTTACATTGAAGAATTTCTATCCACAAAGCCCAGAGATTTAAGAGTTTTATGTGTAACATCAGAAACTTAGTTATAAAAAGGCCCTTTTTACAAGTAAAACCTCAGGTCACGCACTATCCCCACCCTGAGTTGAACCTGATCACCAATCATGTACCCATTTAGAGAGCACCAATCCTAAAAACGGTTAAGATAATTTTTCAGTTCAATGCATTTCAAAATGGAGGGAATTACTTTAAACATTTTGAAGTCATCAGAATAGAGTAAAAAAGAATAAAACTTTGAGATGGCTCCAACATCAATGAAAAAAAGGAAAGAAGGAAGCGACCCAAGATCTAAACCCTGTGGTACCATGGATCTTGGGTGGAATGCGTTGGATTATTTAACTTCAACTCGAAAGGATTCAAATCTGCCACCCAAGTAACTTTAGATCCAAGATCGAAAATGAGACCCGATTTCCAAGGAACTTAATTTCACCACTAGAATCTTATGATCACTTGTATTAAAAGCATTTGAGAAATTTTTATCAATTGTATCCACTTAGTAGCCGAATTCCATAGACTGTGGAACAAAGTGTACCTTTTTGTTCCACTCTAGAGGAAAGTAACTATTCAAGATTAACATGATTAATAAGAAATACATCGGAAGAAACTAATGATGAGAAACACGACTCAATTAGGTAGGAAGATGCACCATCTGCACCAGCAGCCTTATTGAAGTCTAGTTTTAATAGTATATTTTTAATTTCATTACGGTTAATTTTATACTAGGCAAATCGATTGTATCAGTTAATGGAAATTGGGCATTGAGCAGATTCAAAGTTTTCAGTAAAGAGTTCATCCCCTCAAACAGTCGTACCAGCCTGTTCGTTCACAAAAAACGTGATGTCGGGCAGACTTTTAGTACCACGTATCGAATCGACAAACTTCCAAAATAAGCCCAGTGTGTGTCTTTATTCGCTAAAGAAAAGGTATTTCATCTCACCACTGAACCACGGTGAGTAGCTGGAAGGTTTTGTAATTTTTGAAAGGAACAAAATATTCAAAGGTCCACCAAAAACAAAAATCAAAGAATAAATATACGTAAAAATGTTAAACGACAATCGGCCTTATTCTGTACTCAAATATAAGGAATGCGCAGCGTGATAAATTTCAATTGGAAAGATCGCATTTGCAGTGAACCATGTTCAGGAATGCAACTCGGATACTTATTCAGGTTTACACTCCGAGAAGCATAGGATATTTTAAAATCACCAAGAATAGAGACGATAGTTTCATCGAAAAAATTAGTACGTCTTCGCTTGACGCTATTAACGCACGATCTATCAAAAATTCATATTGAAGAAAGTACCTCACGATGGATGAATCTTTATAAGAATGTATGTCTGCCCTTATATTTTTGCAGGTACAATAATTTTCAAAAAAATTATGGAATTTTATTGTGTTTGGTTATACTATTTCGGGGACAGAAAATAGAGATCAAGTTCTATAACCAGAATTCTTTGAATAACGGTTTTGGTTTGGGCCATAAAAAATTCCCTCACAATAAAATGATCTTCTTGGTATATCCCTAGGATACCTTGGCGGGGTATGGAATATCCTGAAAAATGTACCAACAATCTCCCGGGATATCCGTAGCATATTACAAGGATATCAAGATTTCCGCCCCTTACTATATCCACTCAATGTTCTGTGCGGGATATACACAACTTCGCAAATGGAATCCAATATGATAGTTGTAAAATGATTTGATGAAACAAATCAATCCTTTCTTTGACCGTTGATATTTATTGATTTCAAATCGTAGATTTCAATTATTTATGTCTTACGGTCCAATCGTAAATCAAAAATATATTATGAATCAAGAAAACATTTTCTTCGAAACTCAGATATTTATTTAAGAGAAAAACTCCTTCTAATCCTGCTTACGTTTCGATACACATGCGTACCTTTTTCAAAGGTTCTTAACTTGAGTTGATGATGGTTTAAAATAGTCAAACAGAGCAAATTTCAGTCAAAAAATATAACATTTAAGTCAATTGTTTAAAAAAAAAATTAATTAAAATTTAGTCATTTAGAAGTCTCAAAAATACTGAGACTTCAATCGATTAGACTAAATTTTTAAAAATATAGTGAGAGAAAACCAAAGTATTGTAGGTTAGGACGGACGAACAGAAATTGATTTGATCTGTTTGACTATTTTGAACCATCATCAACTCAGGTTAAGGACCTTTGAAAAAGATACGCGTAGGTACCGAAACGTAAGGAGGATTAAAAGGAGTTTTTTCGATTAAATAAATATCTGAGTTTCGAAGAAAATGTATTTTTGACTCATAATTTATTTTTAATTTACGATTGGACCGTAAGACATAAATAATTAAAATCTACGATTTGAAATCAATAAATCTCCAATATTCAGTTTCTTTCAAAATCCTGTCTCAGTATAATTATCAAACAATCATAACCGCGAATAATTTACAAAACCAATAATTATGTAGTTCAGACATCGCACTTTTTAACGGCAAAATCAGTTTTCATGATAGACAAACAATTAAACTACTAACACGTTGGTTTGTATAGTATAAATGAGATTAGAATATGATCTGACACGAATACTTGATAACTTGTTGACTTTTGGTTAAGTTTCACTTATTATTACGCGACAGTTTTCGCACACTGACAGCCATGATGGAATTTACCTGAAAATGACTTAAGATATATCTGAATTGCCAGGAATATAATAAATTATAAAATTGTTAGAGCTTAGGGACATCTTTGACCTACAAAATTGAAACATCATGGAATATCCTGAGGATATTCGTAGGTATTTTTGGGACATTCCAGGTTTATCGAGATTTTCGCCCTGTACGATAATATTTTCGATATCCCTAGGATTTCCTGGAATGTGCCAAGGATATCGTGGGAGATAAATGGGATATCCCGCTGATATCTCTTGCTGTGAAAGTTCTAAGGAAAAATTAAAATTTTCAGAAAATTTTCTTTTCGTACATTTCTTTCTATATAAAACATAATTGCCAAATAATCTTAACATTCTGTTTTCATAGCCTCATTATGTTTTAATACTTTTCCATTCCAAATTTACATTTCAGATAAATAATTTTTAATTTTTAGAAATAATTGGCAAATAGAAAGATAGACAGTCTCCTAAATTTTGTTCGGATACATGCAAAATGTACATTTTAAGCTAGAAAACAGAAGATGCAACCAAAATTTTAGGAAGCGAAATTCTTTAGCACAAAAATATCTACCAATTAGTTTGACGCTTTTTTGGATAAGACGCACATGTGTGGAAAAGTTAAAAAGGAAAAAAGGAACATTATGATAAAGAATAAAAGTTATATTTTATTTTGCAATGTATAAATATTCTATAATTGAGAAAAGAGATTTATGTTTTTTGCGGGTTCGAAAAAGTTAAAGAAGTTTACAAGTTAAAACAAGTCCTTCATGCTTAAAAATTCGAGCTCTGAAAGCTCAAATATTTTTTATTTCGAGTGATAAAATCTTAACTGCAAATTGAATCATCTAATCATTACATGCATAAAACGAAAGCTTTTAACAATTTTCAATACAGAATTTTGAAGTAAATGTTGTTAATCTGCAAATCTTTAAAGCTTACACTTTTAAAAATTTAACAGTTTAAACATTTTCGGTTGAAACATTTAAATTTAAGCTTCGCTATCATTTTGCAATGCTTTAAATTGAAGAATGCATCAATAAATCAGAATATTATTACAATGTTAAAATTAATAAATACGTTTTGTTATCAAACAAATTCAAAATCGCTTTGAAAAATCAATTACTGTTTAGTTTTGCATTTATAAACTACAGCTCAATCCAGCCAATAGGTAAAGCAACTCCACCTAGCCAAAATCCATTAGAGCAAAAATCCTATTCTCTTTTTTTCAATGGTAGGAAGGCAAAAAAAATTTATGTTATTTGACATTCTAATAGCGGAAAGTTTTTTTTTCAAAATGCATATAAAAAACGAAAATATGTAAAAGCAATGCAAAAATTGCCGCTTCGGATAAAAATCTGCACATTTTCTGACAACTAAGGGCGTATGGTAACCCTATGTAAAAACTTGTCATATTAGGTTTTTCAGGTTGAGCGGAGAAAATCCAAGATGTCTGAATAACGAGGTCCAAACAACAGTTCAATTTTCAAGTAATTAAAAAACGAATTACACACATAATACTTCAATTATCAAAAAATGAAATGAATTTTTAACCACAAACACAACATTTTAACCGGAATCGAACAGTTGAATTTTTACTTGAAAAAATTCATTACCAACCAAAGATAATCGAATTTACAACCCAGTTGGCAATAAACTTAAGGATGTTCCAGACACATTTTAAGACGTTTTCGGTCATCTTTAGGACATTAGACGTCTTGGAGACGTTGATTGACCTGACATAGGATATCCTAGGAACGTTTCAAGGACGTTCTTGGGATTTTTATAGTTTTGTGTCCACTGGGAACCAAATATATGAATGTTTATTGACGCAGTTTGAGTTTGGCGCATGTTGAGTGTGGGAGTTGAGTCAGAGTAAGTAGAGGGCTTGAAGACCAGCTATGCGCAAGTCAGTTCTGTCGCAACCTTTGTAACGAAAAGTCGGACGTGTATCCCTGCTAAAGCAATGAATATTAATAAATTTAACGGAACGAATTTCCAAGGCTGGAAATTCCAGTTTTATACCTTATTTATCGCGCACTGTATACGGGACGTCGTAAATTGTGAGAGAACCATGCCGACTGGCGTAGAGCAGGATGCGGTGAAGAAACTCTGGATAATGGACAATGCGCGAGCGATGTTTTTGATATCGTCGTCGATAGAGTACGAGCAGCTGGAGTCACTAATTGTGTGTACGTCAGCGAAACAAATGTGGAACAAATTAACCCGCATTCATGAACAAAAGTCTGCGTCAAACAAATTAATGCTCACGCAAAAGTTCCAGGAATATCGAATTTCTCCGGGGGACTCGATAGTGAAACACATAGCAACAGTGCAGAATATGGCTGCACAATTGCAGGATGTGGGTGAAGCAGTGTCGGATGTGACTATCATGGAAAAATTGTTCGCGAGTTTATCATCAAAATATGCGACGTTACAAACAGCGTGGGATAGTGACGATCCAGAACGGCAAACGCTCGAAAACTTGCAAGAGAGGGTCATTCGCGAAGAGGCTCGGTTAACCTCGGAAGACAAATTTCCAAGGGTTTTTTCTGCATTTAAGAAAAATAGTGCGAGGAAAAGTGCTTTACCGAGTGAAATGAAGAAAACGCGAAATCCGAAAGATTTCAAGGACGTTGTGTGCTTAAAGTGCAAAGAGAAAGGTCATTTTGCGCGTGATCGGACAACGGTCATGAATTCCGTAATAAGACCATGGACAGTTTTCTCGAGTCGCATGGAATACAACGAGAATTCACAGCACCGTACACGCCAGAGCAAAGCGGCAAGGCAGAGCATGATAACAGAACAATAGTCGAAAGCACAAGAACGATGCTACATGCCAAAGGTCTTCCTTTAACCCTGTGGGCAGAGGCAACGAACACTGCAGTGTATCTGATTAATTGATCGTGATCTTCGAGCACAGGAGGTGAGACAGCACCTTACCAGCTTTGGACTGGCAAGAAGCCTAACTTGGAACCTCGACGCATCTTCGGGTCCGAAGCATATGTGAACATACCAAAGCAGCTGACAACGAAACTCGATGCTCGAAGAAAAGTGGTGCTGCTGGTTGGATATGATGGTGATTCGTTGAATTATCGTGTGTACGATCCAGTGTCGAAGAAGGTGTCAGTGTCTCGCCATGTAGTGTTCAAAGAGAAGATTGGGAAGTCGACGTTGCCATCAAAAGATGACAATGAACTAGTGCTACCAAGTGTTGTGCTGGACGATCATCTTCTAGACGATGAATCCAATGAAAACGAAGTTTTTCTGCCAGCCGACGAGAATGCAGTAGATGAACAGGAAGAACTAGTTATTCGGGTGCAAACCACCTTAGGAGAACATAACCTGAGAGACCGTCGAAATTTGAAACGGCCTACTCGCTACGAGTCGAATGTAGTAGAGTATAGCGTACCAGTCTCTTACGAGGAAGCAAGGAAGCAGAGAAATGGATTGAGGCGATCGGTGACGAGATGAAAGCACATGAAGTAAATGAGACTTGGTTGCTGGTTCGATGTACAGACGGCGCACAGCAGGAGGAAATGCACTTTTTTCGTTTAAAAATGTCCAAAGCCTTCAATTTTGATCCAATTTTTACTTTTTTCAAATTAAAGTTCATTAAATTCTGAAGAGCTTGACGCTCTGAACTTCTGTCTCTTCTACTTGTTTATTAATAATTGTTTCACTCAAAGTATGGAAAAACTGAAATTTTTTACGCACTAATAACTGATTAGGTAAACTTTAAATTGTCTTAAATTAATGTTTAGGGACTCATAGAATACAAATAATTTGCTCATTATTACATTTATTTGTTATAAACAAATTTTATGAACAAATTAGCAAATAGTTTTATTATCGGTAAAAAATATTTTGTTTACTAAAAGTGCTTCATATTAATGTAGGAATGATATATAATTACAAAAGTAATTCAAAAGTTTATAATAGCCATTGTTATAAACAATTCTTATGGTAAAATATTAGAATTTCAGATTTTTTCCAATTATAATTTCGATCAATCGCTAGAAGGACTTCAGGTATTTCTTAAAATAATATATATTCAATTATATTTGATAAAATATAACAATATAAATTTTTGTACAAAAATTAGATAAACAAATTCAAAATCTTGGCCATTTCGCATAGAAATTTTTTTGTTTTTGCACTAGAAATGTTTTAAGCTATTGGATAAACGAGTGCTGGTCACAAAAATATTTAAAAAGTTAACAATAACAATTTTTATAAATAATTCTCGTGATAAAATATTCAAATTTAAGGTTTTATCACATTTTAATTTTCTTTAATCGCTAGAATGGCTACTGATATTCCTGAAAAATGTATTTTTTATAATATTTAGTAAAATATAACAACGTAAATCTTTATAAACAATTTAGATAAACCAATTCCAAATTTTGTCAATTTCACGTAAAAAAAATCTGGTTCTTTCAAATGAATAATTTAGAAATAGAATTCTTTTCCGTAGCCATGGTATTCAGAGTTATCTTTTGTTTTAATAACTTTCACTTGTTTCAATATTCCCTTTCAGAAATATGTGCATTGAACTAAGAGTTTTCTTCTCATAGTTGTATTCTTTTCTGCATTACACTATATTTGTTTTCTTTATTCGTTTCGTTTTCTAATTCTGGGATTTTGTGTTAATAATAGATGTAAGTACTAAATAATTTTAGGCAATTGTAAACAAATTTGTTGAGTTTAATATTTTTCTAATAAATGGTGTTCCATTAAGACAAAATGGATGAACTAAAAGTTCTGAAAAGACCCTATCCGATTTTTTTATTTCCAATTCCAATGGAGGCGTGGAAGATTTGACGCAGTATTTAAAAAGAGAATTTAATTTAGGCGATAAACAACTGGAAAAGGTTAAAAACAAATTGAATCATGATTTTATCCCTCATTTTAAAAGGATCAACAACAAGTTTACAGGTTGATTAAACACATATTTTATCATGGAATTTCTACCTGAAAGTAATAACAAATGCAGAATGCCTAACTCAAGTGACTTTGCAGAATGTTCTACTCCAACAAAACGAAGGAAATTAATGGATATACGTGAAAAATATACTGACCTCGAAATAAGAAAGGCTTTTTTACGCTTGCTAAATCTATGTGACATTTACCCAGCATACGACAATTTAGCAAAAGCCAAAGGTAACGGAAAAAGGTTTTACAATCGGTTTAAAATCTTAATTAGATCATACGATATCTCGGATTTTTAAAAATCGAGATATTTCTCTTCCCTTTATGGATATAAGGAAACCTCATAACTTGAAATTAATTGTGAAATACCGTTGTGATGGTTCTTCAAGCCAAAGCACGTACAAGCAAAAGAAACATGATCCAGATATGGTGGATAATAGTACCTTCACGGTTTCAATTGTACCACTGCGACTTCACTTAGAGAATTTGGTAAATTCTGTAGTATGGAAAATTCCTAATTCATCGTCAACATCATATTGCAGGCCAATACTATATGAATTCGCAAAAGAAACCCCAAAAAAACTATTCAGTAATATCATCACTATAAAAAGAAATCGATAAAATGAAGCCCACAATAATAAATATTGATTTCGGTACTTTTGTGATAAAAACCGATATGATGTTGACGATGCTCGACCAAAAAGTTTGCCAGGCTCTTTCTGGCACTTTATCATCTGTGACTTGCTACACTTGTCAAGCTACACCTAAAGAGATAAATAACTTAGATAGAGTCAAAGGCAAAGTTATAGATATCAAGTCATATGATTATGGATTGTCAACACTACATGCGAGGATTCACTTTATGGAAATGCTTTTACATATAGCCCATCGACTCGATTTTAAGAAATGGCGAGTGGATACGGATGTATACAAAGATTTGCAAAAGAAGGCGAAGACTCAAATTTGAAAAGCTTTTCATCAGAAGACAGGATTGGCAATAGATGCAGTAAAATAAGGCTCAGGTACATCCAATGACGGGAATACCGCAAGAAGGTTTTTTTCTGACCCTGAAATAACAGAAGAAATTACAGGGATATACTCGGCGTTAGTGGGAAGATTTGTGTACATTCTGCATAAATTAACAAGTGCAGAGCGAACTGGCTTGAAAACATTTGAAATATATACTATGGAAACCGCAAAACTGTACGTACGCTTATACCCTTGGTACTACATGCCTGTAACTGTCCAAAAGATATTATTACATGGAGCTGATGTTATGAAACATTTTCCATAACCAAATGGACAGTTTTCGGAAGAAGCAGGTGGAGCTCAGAATAAAGACTACAGGAATATTCGAAAGTTCAATTCACGCAAGTTTTCTCGTGTTGCTACTAACACTGATTCAGCACACAAACTGCTAGTGAGTTCGGATCAATGTATTAGTTACGAAAGAAGAAATATTTTTAAATTCTGAAATTTATGAAATAGTGCTAGTTTTTCTATATTTATTGCCAATCCCGTTTTCTGATATGAATTTCTGCAAACTTAGGGGTTTGCCTATCAAGTCGGTGGTTCATTGTCAAAAGATTTTATGTTGAGTGAATCTTAGCATATAGTGTTATGATTCATTCTCAATCTATTGCGATTGAAACCCCGACTTTTTCTAAGTGAAACTGCCAAAAATCACGAGAATTATTTATAACAAGTGTTATTGTTAACTTTTCTAATATTTTTGCGACTAGCAGACATTCTACCAACAGCTTAAAACATTTACAGTGCAAAAACAAAAAAATTTCTTTGCGAAAGGACCAACATTTTTAATTTCTTATCTAATTTGTTTATAAAGATTTAAATTGTTATATTTTATCAACACTTATTAAATATTTATTATTTTAAGAAATACCTGAAGTCGTTCTGGCGATGGAAGAAAATTATAATTTGAAAAAATCTGAAATCTTAATATTTTGCCATAAGAATTGTTTATAACAATGGCTATTATAAACTTTTAAATTACTTTTGTAATTATTTATCATTCCTACATTAATACGAATCACTTTTCGTAAACAGACAATTTTTTTACCGATAATAAGACTATTTGCTAATTTGTTCATAAAATTGTAAAATGATTTGATGAAACAAATCAATCCTTTCTTCGACCGTTGATATTTATTAATTTCAAATCATAGATTTCAAATTATTTATGTCTTACGGTCCAACCGTAAATCGAAAAAATAAATATGAGTCAAAAAAACATGTTCTTCGAAACTCAGATATTTATTTAATAGAAAAAACTCCTTTTGAAACTTCCTGACGTTTCGGTACACATGCGTACCTTTTTCAAAGGTTCTTAACCTGAGTTGATGATAGTTTAAAATAGTCAAACAGATCAATTTTCAGTCAAAAAAAGTAACATTTCAGTCAATTGTTTTTAAAAAAATTAATTAAAATTTAGTCATTTTTAGAAGTCTCAAAAAAAAATTCGAGACTTCAATCGATTAGAACTACATTTTTTAAAATTGTACGAGAAAACAATTTAGCGTAGGTTAGGACGGATAGGACGGAAATTTGTTTATAACAAATAAATGGACTAATGAGCAAATTATTTGTATTCTAAGAGTCCCTAAATATTAATTTGAGATAATATAAAGTTTACCTAATCAGTTATTAAAGCGTAAAAAGTTTTAATGTAAAAAATTTCAGTTTTTCCATACTTTGAGTAAAAAAATTATTAAGAAACATGCAGAAGAGACAAAATTTCAGAGCGTCAAGCTCTTTAGAATTAAATGAACTTTAATTTTTTCAAATTAAAAATCGGACCAAAATTGAAGGCTCTGAACATTTTTGAACGAAAAAAGTGCATTTCCTCCCACTGTGTGGCGTTGCTACATGGGAAACTGCAATAACAAATCTTCATGGAAGTGCCGGAAAGTCTTGGTGCCGAAGAATAAAGGAAAAGTGCAGTGAAAAGTGTCGTGTGTTCTCTAAAAAAATCTCTGTATGGTCTTAAACAAGCACCAAGATGCTGGAATAAGAAGTTCAGTGCATTCTTGAAAGAGTTCAGTTTCAAGGAAACAGAGGCTGATCAGTGCATTTTTTTAGGAAGTGTCGAGAATTCAGTGGTTTATTTGGCATTGTTTGTGGACGATCGACTGATTGCAGCAGAATCCCATGAAATTCTTAAAAGTGTAATTAACAATTTAAGCAGTAAGTTTAAAATCACATTGGATAATTTAAGCGTTTTGTAGGAATGCAGATTGAACGTGATAGAACAAGAAAATCTGTTTTCTTGTATCACAGTGCGTATACAAAACGAGTGATGAGCAAGTTCCGAATGAGTGACGCGAAACCGATTAGTGTACTGTCACACAGTGGGAAAAAAAACACCTTTTTGACAAAAATCGAACCGACAGTGCAATTTTTAATAGATTTTGATGTTTTTTTTTTTTTTTGAGAAATGACCCCAAGGCTTCCAATTATGACAAGTAGCTGCGGATATTTTAATTCGACTTAACGTAAATTTTTTATTTAACCACAAAGTTACAACTTTTTGTTGCTATACTTTTCCGTGATACCATTTTTTCTAAAACTTTCAAGTTTATTAAAAAAGGTCATAAATCAATTAAATAAGTAACTAAAAATAATTTCGAGTCGGTTAAAGTAACTATTAAAATTGTTAATAATGTTATAAACAAATTAATTCACAAAAGTCATTTTTTCGGGATTCATAATGATTACCTAATTTTAACCCATAGCTTTTGTATAAAGTATCACAGATAATGATGTGCGCTTACAATAAGTTAAGAATAGATAATAATTGCCTATTATTTAAACAATTTTTATAAACAAATGCAAATTCGGACCAATTTTTCATGAATATGATTGATTTTTTTGCTTCAGTGAGTGAAAATCGAGCTCACTTATTGGAGATTGTGATACTCCCAGCCATTTTTGACTTATGTGGCCCTGAAAAAGGACGTTTTTAGTTAGGCATTCGTGCTTCAGTAAGTAAGAATCGAGCTCACTCATTAAAGATTGTGACACTTTCAGCCATTTTTGACACATGTGGCCCGGAAAAGGGCCGTTTTTAGGTAGGCATTTATGCTTCAGTAAGTAAGAATCGAGCTCACTCTTTGGAAATTGTCATACTTTCAGCCATTACTGACAGAAGTTTCATCTTCCTGGATTCTACTTCTCTATAACTGCTTATTAAAGGGTCCGAATAGAGCAGAAGATGACGAAGAACATCTAGGTTCGTCATTTGTCTGCCAGACATTCTGCTGTTATTAGCTCTAACTTTTCTAAGGATCTTATTGTTTCCCTCTTGCTACTCTTCTGAATACCAACCAATTGGTAGCTCAAATGATTGAATTATATCACTTTCGTGAATAAGCAGCTTCTGTACTGATGGTGGTATTTTATACCAAGAATAAAGATTTATGCGAAGATCAGCGGCTTCCAAACAGTAAGTCTTCAATTTCGCACAATTAACTACACAGGCACACAAAAAAAAGTCAAAGTCCACGGAGGCGACCTTTGGGGTTCTATATTTTTGGGTCACTGATTTCGAATCGTTTGTCGGTTTCTTCAGATCAGATCGCTCTCAAGGTCATTTAAAGGTCAAATAAAAAAAATATTGCTGAAAAAATCTGAAAAAATTGAGGCATAGGTTTTTTAGCATGCTGAATCCGAATCAGGTGTCGGTTGACCTTCATTAGTTCAAGATCAAGGTCATTTTAAGGTCAAACCAACAAAATAACCTTAAAAAAATTTGTAAAAATTTATATATAGGTTTTAAGAGTCGTAGAATCTAAATCCTAGGTCATTTTGACCATATGTAGTATTTTCAAGGTCATTGAAATATGAAAATAACAACCCATATGTCGAGCTTGATAGACCTTCATCAATTTACGTACAAGCTCATAATAAGATCAAAAAATTAACAATCCCTCATAAAAAATTACGATAGACATATTTTTTTGTATCAACTTGTGTTCACGTTTTCCGCTCATACCGTACTCTCTACTATCAAATGATCGACGTGACGGTTTTTTTTCGCTTTTTGCTGTAGCTTTACACTCTCTTTTCAGTGACCAGCAGTAATCAGCCATCATAGCGACATCCCATCTGCCTTGGTAGCGCTTTTCCATTTCTTTTATATATTGATGGAAGCGCTCTCCTTGCTCTTCACTGCAATCACCACAATTCTCTGGGAATCGATACAGGTGATTATGCAGGAAGTGCAATTTGTATGACATCAGGCACCCCATTTTTCCAAAGTTCTTAATCATTTCGGCTACTACCAGGTGTATACATATGAAACCGGTATTTTTTCAAGAAAAAAACAGATTTCTTTCAAGAGAATGATAACAAATATTTTATTCAAAGTATGCGCCCTCGCTGGCTACACATTTTGTCCACCTCTCAGGCAATTTATGGATACCTTTCCA
>NC_046665.1:111092038-111124853 GCF_010883055.1 Belonocnema kinseyi | reverse complement strand
AATACGCCAATTAGCACAAATGGTAAGTTCCGACAGTGCCTACAAGTGTGCCTACTGGCCGCTAAGTGGCAATACCGGTTTCATATGTATACACCTGGTATAACTTCATAATTTTCACTTCTTTTATTTCCTAAAAAGTTTTTCACAACTTCCTTAAAACTGAGCTATACATCCCTTTGAATTTTTGTCATTGTCGTTGAAAATTTATTATCTTGTAAAAGTCTCCTTATTTCTGGACCATCAAAAATCCCTTCTTTCAACTTGGCATCAGATTTATATTGAAACTTCTTTTCCAAGTATTTAAAATATCGACTATTTGCATCTAAGGCTTTCACAAATTGCTTCATGGCTCCTAATTTAATATGTCATGGAGGAATCAATACTTTTTTTGGATCAACCAGGGCCGCTTCAATGATATTTCCTTTTCCTATTTCAAGTGATTTCCTTTCAGCCCACTTATGATTCGTGTAATGTTTTTCGCAATCTCTACTATTCCAAGGGCACAAGAAACACGGATTCTTTGTAAATCCAGACTGCTATCCTGGCAACATACCTGAAACTTTCAAATCACCACATATAAGCCAATTATATGTTTTGTATTCAATGGCCTCTAGAAGTTTTTTAAGACTAGTGAAGGATTCTTTCATTGTCGTAGAGTGTGCGACAGGTACGGCGGCATATTGATTTGTGTTGCGATGTATTACAGCTTTTAGGCTTCTTTTTGATGAGTCAATAAACAGTCTCCAATCATCATCTTTATAAGTATTTGGCTTAAGTTCTTCCATCAGTCCTTTAACATTTGAACAGTACACTAATTTTTCTTCATCAAAGACTTTTTCTTCGAAATACTGCTTAAAACTCTCATTTCTTTTTCTATAAAACGTTACTTTCGTACCTTTTCTTTAGATAGTCCAAAATCTCTTACGAGATCATTAAGTTCGGACTGTATAAATTTTTCAGCAATTCTATTGCTTACTCCACCTGGTTTATAAACTTCATCAGAGCTTTCACTGCTATCGCTTTCATATTCATCTTGATTTTCATCATCGATCTTAGTGCTTTTATCATCATCATCATCATCATCATTATCTTTAGATTCAATTGATAAATTTTCTATACTATGAACATCAACCATATCAATCGTTTGAGTTCTCTCCACGGCTTTTTTTACTGATCCTACCTGGGCGTATTTAAGATTATGTAAATTTTTTTTATTATACCCACGGATATCGGTTTTACAGAAATAACAATCATCTTCGTTGAATGGCTTATTCCAGTCTGTGGGTTTAATGAAGATCAGTTTAGAATCGTCTTTAGTTTTTTTCCAAATAGAAAGCATTTTGCGGCAGTTATTGCAAATACTATCAGGAGCCCCATCTCCCGAAACTATATCTGAATTAACTATATCTGTATATATTCCGAAAATTTTCGTTGAACGATCGTCGGTCGTTTTTGTTCGGAATAAATGTTCCACAAATGAAGAAAAATGCGTTAACATCTTTCGGGCACACGTGTTCAGAAGATGAGGATGAAGGATTGTTTAAATTTTCCATATTTTTATATATAAACCCGCTCGACAGGGATCCTGGTCCGATTGCTGGTGAGTCCGCCGTCCTGTAGGTGATAACCCTTTTACCTCTCCAGGGCTAAGTAAAAGAGCTTTTTGTCTTTGTGAAGACAATGTCAACTCGTCGACGTACACACTACAGCATCATCCTTACACCATGTCGACCCCCTGTAAGGCAGTGCACTTCCACTGGCATCGGTACCCCGACTAGCGTATGAGCGAATCATTCTACACATCCCCTTACGGGGCAGTTGTCATCGTCACACTACTAGTCGAGGCAACAGGTAAAACAGAATCAATTATATACATCGAAACATGTAGACATCCGCACATCCACACATCCATGCATCCGCAGATCCACACATGCACACACGCAAACATTTACTCATAATCGCAAATACATGTGGACATTTATACAAAAATGTATTTTTTACCATATTAGGCCAAAAAGAACCCACTTCTTTTTTAAAGATATACCATTCTCATGGGTACAAAGCTTTCTCTTTCAAGAAATCTACAGCAGCTAATATTGATAAGAAAGTACACTGCCTTACTTTCGAGAAATTCACAGCAGCTAATGTTGATAAAGATAAATTAATATTTCCAGTTTCTATATGGACGAAAAACTAAAGATGATTCTAAATTAATTTTTTTAAACATTTTTTCAACAGTACCTCATTGATTTGACCTTGAAATGACCTTGACCTTTAACTCATGAAGGTCAACCGACACCGGATTTAGATTCAGCATGCTCAAAAACCTACATTTGAATTTTTGCAGATTTTTGTAGCTTTTTCCGAATTTGACCTTCAAATGACCTCAGATGACCTTCAGATGACCAAATACCATCAAGTCAACCTTGGATTTGTATTCAGCGACCCTCAAAACCTTTATATAAATTTTTACGAATTTTTTGAGGTTATTTTGTTAGTTTGACCTTCAAATGACCTTGATCTTGAACTAATTAAGGTCAACCGACACCGTATTCGGATTCAGCGTGTTAAAAAACCTATGTCTGAAATTTTTGAGACTTTTTCAGCAATATTTTCTTCATTTGACCTTCAAATGACCTTGAAAGCGATCTTATCTGGAAAAACCGACAAACGATTCGGAATCAGCGACCCAAAAACATAGAACTCCAAAGGTCGCCTCCGTGGAATTTGTTTTTTTTTTGTGTGCCTGTGCTATCCTTCCGCACGTTATAACTTGTAATATGTCGTAGAAACTCGTGATCAGATCTTAATCCAAACCGGTTATTTAAGCAACCGATTTAGCTTTTCCCAAAAAGGAACGGGCAACATTTCCGGTATTTGTTGTTCCATAACCCTGATTCACCACATCAACTGTTGAACTCAGTTTAGATCTTAATTATATCTGAATACGTTCCTTTCTCGATTTTTTCATTTCCTTTTCTTCCTTTTTTCTTGCGGAAAACTTTTTAAAATCCATATTGTAGGAAGCGTGTAACAAATATTCCAGAACACGAATCCAGGCATGCAACGTCGAGAGACCAAATTTATAATGTGCCTCATTGCATGGAATTTTAGCTACATACTGGGTTTTGTCCGGAAAGTAATAGGACTGATTTTCTTCCGCCGCGACTGTACTTCGGAGCGTGTGCGCACCGACTGTATTTGGTAGAGGGCGTTCCTAGCTAACGAACGAGCGGCTGGTCAGTTGTCTCCGAGCACTTGGAGAGTCAGGAGAGTCACGTGTTCCTGTGAGTGGTGCAAGCCGAAAATGCAGCGTTCGTTAGAGCAGAGGTACGCGATTAAATTCTGTGTGAAACTCGGTAAATCTGCGACAGAGACGTTTGATATGATCAAGCAGGCTTACCCAGATGTTGCTTTAGCAAGAAGTGGTGTGTTTCGGTGGCACCAGGCCTTTTTGGAGTGCCGGGAAGAGGTCGCCGATGAAGACCGTGCTGGAAGACCTTCGACATCAAAGGCATCGTCCACCATGAATTTGTTCCTCCTGGACAAACCGTCAATGCCAAGTTTTACGTGCAAGTACTCAAGAGACTGACCTGACCAAGGCCGGCATCCCAACGATTCCGCAACCGCCCTACAGCCCAGATGTACCCCCCCCCCCAGACTTTTTTTTGTTTCCTCGTCTGAAAAGGCCGATGAAAGGCAAGCATTTTGAGACGACAGAGAGGATCCAAGCAGCATGCACCGCGCTTCTCAAGGCTATTCCGGAGAATGGCTTCCGTGAGGCCTTCAATGCTTGGAAATCGCGCTGGCAGCGCTGCATCGACGCAAAAGGAGCCTATTTTGAAAGTTTTTAAAGAATTGTAACGAATGGCTTAATAAATTTTTTTAAATCGACTCAGTCCTATTACTTTCCGGACAACCCCTGTATGGTAAGTTAACATGTTTTGATCCAACTCCACAAATATTGCAGCAAAAAGATGCTTTATGTCCAGTTAGAATATTACATACCTTTTCATCAATCATCGTAAACTTCAAGTCAAAGCTGATATCAAAACTCATTCCACTGATACCAATGGAATAGGTATGAACTTTTTCCAGCTGATGTTTTCTTCACTCTCAGAATCACTGTTATAAGATTCATCGTTTGCATCCACATCATCACTCTTCTTTGACCACTTTTACCGTATCTGATGCGCAAAAGCGCTTAACTGTATAACCCAGTAAACTTATGAAATGGACACTTGCTTCTAAATTAGATGTCTCTATATGCTCACCGTTTCGTGGATAACAAGCTTTTTTCGCTTCGGAGATCTTTAAATACGGCGGATGTGAATCATTGCCACTTATTTCTTCATTGAACTTTGTTAGCTTTTCGTATTTCCTCTTCGACAGACCTAAATCCACGTACATCGCTAAGATTCTTTGAAATTTATTCTCGTCATCATCTTCCTTACGAAACTGCGTCCCAGATTCGCTATCGGACTCTTTTTTGATCAATGAAAGTGCTTTGGATAATTCTTCCTTGCTATAATTTGAAGCAGGTTCTTGGACGCGCCTTTTCTTCGTCTTTTCGGATCCAGCTTCAAATGATAATCATGATCTTCCTCTCTTTAGAACATTAGTTAAACCTTTTGTTTGGATAGGTGGGCAAGGAAAAGGTACCTTGAACACTGCTTCTAAGAATGCAGCATGATTTTGAACAAACAATGATTTTTTCCTGCAGACACTTTTTTATTTTCTATTATACAAAGGCATAAAAGAGTCAACCAATTTTTTTCTTATAACCATTAACTGACATTAATCAAGAGAAGACGTAGCATTAATATTATCCAAAATCAAATCTACTTTGTTACAATTTGATTGTGGATCGCTATTCCAAATGATGTCACATAAGTGCTGATTTTTTATTCTGTATTCCATGTTAAAAAATACTTCGAAGGATTTTCTCAATATCTCCGTAGAAACACGCAGTCTATTTGTGAACGTCTTCCATGAAGCAAAATAAAACAAATGCCGAAAAACAAATCAACAACGACTTGAAGTTGCTGCTGTTACATTTAACTGTTATTAGGTATAGTTGATACCAAAAACAATTGATTTGTAGCTGCAGCAACTTCAAGTCGTTCCTGATTTTGTTTGCTTCATTTGTTTTATTTTATTTCAAGAAAGATTTATTTGCAAGCAGTCTTTGCCAAGACATTTTCAGGTCATTCTGCAAAAAAATCTAGCCTATTAGAAAAAATGGTAAAAATGTGCATTTGTTGATAAATTTTTAAAAAATAATTACCAGTTTCTGTCACTATTAAAAATATGTCAGAAAAGAGTGTTTTGCAGGACATTTTGCATTGATTCCGCAAAAAAGTCATAGCTATTCATGAAAAAATAGTCAAAATATGCATTTGTTTAATAAAATTGATTAAATAATTGGCAATTATTACCTATTCCTAACTTATTGTAAGCGCACATCATTATCTGTGATACTCTATACAA
Source organism: Belonocnema kinseyi (assembly GCF_010883055.1). NCBI lineage: Eukaryota > Metazoa > Arthropoda > Insecta > Hymenoptera > Cynipidae > Belonocnema > Belonocnema kinseyi. The sequence goes on along the minus strand of NC_046665.1, from coordinate 111,119,363 downwards.
AATCTATGGGTTAGAATTAGCTAATCATTGTGAATCACGAAAAAATGACTTTTGTGAATTAATTTGTTTATAACATTATTAACAATTTTTGTAGTCACTCTAACCCACTGGAAATTATTTTTAGTTACTTATTCAATTGATTTATGATCAGTCAGAGACAGAAAATGGTTACGTTGGATACGACTGAGTCAGAATACGTAACAGCGTCGGCTGCATCGAGAGAAACGGTTTGGCTACGAAAATTGTTAAGTGACATCGGATATCCAAGAGCAAAGGCAACTGTGATTTTTGTAGATAATCAAAGTGCAATAAAACTAGTGGAAAATCCAGAGTTTCATAAGCGCACGAAGCATATCGATATCCGCTATCACTATATTCGTGAAAAAGCTGATGCAAGGCAAGTAGAAACAAAATATGTTCCTTCTGAGCAACAAAACGCTGAGATTTTTACCAAAGCATTACCAAAGAAGCATTTTGGGATGATGTGTGCCAGTATGGGTGTGGCTAGAAGACCAGCTGTGCACAGAGCAGTTCTGTCGCAACCCTTGTAACGACTAGTCGGACGTGTATATCTGCTAAAATGTTGAAAAAAATAGATAATTTAAGTGTTGATAGAAGGAAACATCTCTGAGTTTTCCTATAAAATCCTGCCTCCTTTCTCAAATATCTTTCTGCTCTAATAATGTTTAACCACATACTTTAATTTTAAATTAAAGAAAGTTATTCGAAAAAATAAATGTTCAAAAGGATTTTCAACAGAATCGATAAATTTTTTACTGAAAAAGATCATTTTTAAACAAAAATGGAATTTTCAAGGGAGAAAAATTTTTTGCCAAAAAGACAAATTTTTCATACCAAAAAATACATTCTTAACTGAAGATTTTAGATGTTTTCAGTTTCAAAAACTATTATTTAGCAAAAAGAATTTTTTCCAACAACATTGTGTAATTTTGAAACACAAAAGTGAATTCTTAACTAAAAAAGATCAATTTACAAATAAGAACAATAGTTTTCCAACAAAAAAGATTTATTTTCAATTGAAAAATAAATTTTTAAGCAAAAAAAAACAAATTTCAAAAAAAAATTAAATTTTCAACCAAAGAAATAATTTTTTAAACGAAAAGGTGAATATTTAAAGAAGAAATACCAATTTTCCATAAAATTCATGAATTTTCAACCCAATAAGTCCAAAAAAACATGTCTGCACAAGACAAGTGTAACGACTTTTAGATACTTAGTTTGTGCACAGAAATTATCTAGTGTGCGTTCTGTTTCCTCAAGCTTATGTAATTCTAGGGAAATTAAAGGTCTTTCTTATAATATAAAGGGAAAAATAAAAAAATGCCATATCCTGTGCACATTTGCGTACTACATCGAGAGCAAAAACTAACAAAAAGCCTATAGATTTTCTGGTTACACCGGCTCACAGAAAAAAAGTTGTCTGCGTGAGAGAAGCGACTGATTTCGCACGCCAATGTGCAAAGGGCATGATATTTTTGTTATTTTCTCCCCATTTCTTGTATCTAGAGGGATACTGTGACATGTAGGAGACGTTTTGAGGTCAGATTCGAAGTACAGGTCCAGAAGTATGGAACCAGAATTTCCCTATTGATGGTGCTTGCCATCACTAGCTTACGGTGAACATGTTCTTGGCAAAAGACAGTGTTTCGAGTGGTATAAATAATTCAAAAGTGGTAATTTTTATGTGAGAAACGAAGATCGTGGAAAACCACCGAAAAGTTCGAAGACAACGAATTGCTAACCTAACTGGATAAACACGATGCTCAAACTCAACAAGAACTCGCGGATCAACTGAATGTGTCGCAGAAAGCCGTCTCCATTAGTTTGAAAGCAATGGAAAAGATTCAGAAAGCCGGAAAATGACACAAGGTCATTTTTCTTCACGATAATGCCCCATCACACACAGCGAAACGGGTCAGGGAAGCGATCGAGGCGTTCATTTGGGAAATACTGGCGCATGCCGCTTATTCGCCAGACTTGACTCCGTCCGATTACCATCTAGTCGCATCACTGGGCCACGCTCTGACTGAAAAACGCTTCACTTTGTATGAAGTTTAATTCAAAAGACGGACAGTTTTATTAGCGTGTCATTCATCACCTTCCGGTGGAGTGGGAAAAATGTGTGAATAGCAATAGAGATTACTTTGAATAAAATATTTTTTATTATTTGCGTGCAACAGACGTGTAATTTTAGCAAAAAAATTCTGTTTTCATACTTCTAGACCTGTATATTAGCACAGTCTAATCACTTGTCTTGTGCAGACAACTTTTTTCTTGTAGGCATGTGTTATTAACCAAAGCGATTAATTTTTAAATCGCTACCTAGCAGCTGGTACTTGAAATACAGTGATGTCTGGATTATTTTAAGGTGACAATACTGTTATATTTATGGACATTTTCCTGCTACAAGTGTTGTGTACTACTGTGTCTTTTTCTTTATATGTCGGTTTAAGTAGTTAAAAGGTATTATTCGTCGTTTGTAAATAATGTTTGCTCTTTAAAAGAGGTTGTTATTAATTCACGGCATGAATTAATTGTTGAATATAGTATTTGCAGAGTAATTTAAATACTAGAAGGTTGACAGTGCGCTGGTGGTGGGGAAATGGCTGCTGTCCCCTCTTTGAATTGACAAGGGTACAACTGTACATACGATCTCATCCTGAAAAAGGTAAGGAAAAGAAGAGTCGTAAATATTCTGACTTGGCCTGGTACTGCTATTAGGATTGCAATTTCTGCACGGGCCAGAAGAAAAGTTAAAACGTTTATCCCTGATACACACATGGCCCCCACATCCCAAAAAGGGCCCCCTGGCCACCGAATTTTGCAGCCCCCTCCTCACCATCCTACTTTTTAAATTATAATAAGCGTAAATGGGTGGAGTTCCGAATAGCGTAAACCGACGATTTCATTCATACTATGTATATTAATGTATTTTGAAGCAATATTGGAAACTCACAGAGTAAACGCAATACTTTTTTTGCAGCGGTGAAAAGTTAAAAATATATATAAGATCTATAACGCCTGATGACTGCTACTTACAGATGATGCGTTTGAAGTATAGCAGTCAACAGGCGTTATACGTGCTATATTTTTTCAAACTTTTTATCGTTGCAAAAAAAACTATTGCAATTATTCCGTGACCTTCTATAGGGAATTTTAACGTAGAATCCGAATTTCAACAATTTAAAAGTTGATTTTGCTGTTTTCTTTTTAATTTTTTAAAAAGGAACCGAATGGGGACCCAATGGGGTCTTTACGAGTACTTTGTAGAGACTCCATTCAGTTCCTTCGATCCGCCAGGGTTAGCTGTTCGCAATAACAATAAATAACACAGCAAACATAGGTGTAGTGAGTGCGGTTGAAAACAGTCGAACGCGCAAGATTGAGGGAGCAAATCAAGAGAGAATCAGACTATATCAGTATGGCCCCTGACCGAGAAGGTTACATGGCAACACTGCATGCTTTGTTTTTCGAGAGAAACACCCAGAAGACTCACTTTTTTTGCATCAACGTCTGCAAAACCATACCGATTAGCTCCGGAAAAGAGGTTATGTCACCAGAGCACCCAGTCTCCCGCAGCTAGAACGAGATGGCAATAGAGTGTGAGGCGATACTAAGACCGACCGCGGGCAGGCGTTCAATAGAGGAATAGCGATGCTTCAGGAACCGAAGCAACATCAACATGCAGGTTCCTCTGAAGCCCGAGGATCAGGCTGAACGACTCTTCTAGGATCCTTCAGTTACTTTCGACTATCCGCCCAAACCAGAGCAGGTTAAAGCATTTTTGGGGAGAACTAAACGAAGTCCAGGATTCACTGAAAGAAGACTCAGAGAACATAAATAGCTTCAAGTAGATGCGCAATGCGCTCATAACACATAAGGAGGAATGCCCACCCATCGCTGCCAACGAGGTGAAAACAGTGATAAGAGGCATGAAGAACCATTTCGCACCGGAACAAGATGGCATCAAGACCTTCTAGTGAAAGAAGTTTCCTTCAACCTACCAGAGTCTGGCAAAGATTTTCTGGACAATCAGACCTGTGTGGCGAGAGATGTGCTAACAACGCGGCTCAAAGAAAGGATACCAGGATGTCGGCAGAACCTGCTCATCGATAAATATGTCAGTAAAGAAGCAGCATAATACTATTACCTATCAGTGGCCTGGATTGATTAATGGAAAGATTTCGATTCAAACTCCCATAAACTTATCATCTGTCGGTGGAAAAGTTTGAAGGTTCATCTGCAAAACGTGAGATGCATAGGGAAATTGATGCTACTTTGGAAAACCAGTTTTAATATTTTTTCTGAAAAACATGGGGTGATAACTAAAAACGTCACCTTTCAGGCAGGTAGCTTCCAGGGCGACACCATGAGCCCTCTTCTCTTTTGCCTAAAATTATTGCCACTATCTCTCGCAATCTTCCATTCCGAAGAGGACTTGTGCCGCAAACGTGCTAAAAATAAACAGCAATTAAATCTAACTCTGCAGATTGTCGAGAAATGCACTCAGCAGATTGGCCTTTTACTGGACTTTACTGGGTAATATATTTGTAATTACCCGGTAAATTCCATTTTTCTAAGTGCTCATACGTATTAAATTATACATTATATTCATCATGAATAAAATCTATCAGTTAGTGTCTAATATATGCGGGGGGAGCTGTTACCTGCCAGTCCCCAGAGACCCTAGTAAACTAGTTAAGGGGAGACTGAAACTTTATTTTAGCATGGGTCTCTTATCCTTTACCCCAATGGGCTGAACCCTGACACAAAATATAGACTTTCAAAAGGGGTTGCCAAGGGTTGCTGTTAAGGTGGGGGTCAGCAACCCTAGTGTTTTTGATATAGATCATTCAGGGCTTCATTTTGAGCATTGGCTCACCCCTAATCTCGTTAGGTGTGAAACCGACATAAAAATCAGACCGGAAGTGATTTTCTTTTTGGCATCCTAACAGAATAAGGTTAAGCAACCGTACTGATCCTGCTTTAACTTATTATTTTCCTATCCCTTAAAAGTCATAAAATTTGTAAGATTATTATTGTTCTTAAATTATCATTTAAGGTCACTAAACTCAAAACCTACGAGTTTAGCTTTAAACAAAAATCATTTAACTTCCCAAATGATTAAAAATATCGTACTTGCTTTTTGTTTCTATGCTATCACTTCAGATAATAAATATTAAGAAATACAGAGATTTTGTGATAACATTAGTTTTATATTTCAACATGAAAATTGCTTTAGAAGAAAAATTGGTAAAGCAGTAACGTAAAGTCAAAAAGAATTCTGTGATAGGTGTGTTATCAGGTTTGATTACAAATCTAAGAGATTATTTTTAATGCAAATAACGTGAGGTATAATAACTTAAATTTGTAAGCAACGAAATTATCATTTTTCCATGATGAAGCAATAATTTGTAAATACGTCATCTCAGTAGACAGTCACGTAGCCTCTTTACATATTTCTCAATATTCTAGCTTCTTATTGTTTAAATAAAGCTGAAAATGTTACACAATCGTGTTCTCCTATTAGATTCTTTTTATTTTTCTCTAATTTCTCGATTATTATTATTTGTAAAAAGATAAAATGTAAATAAAAAATGGAACAGTTTAATTTTCAATTGGAAAAGTTAGTTTAAAAAAGAGATACACAAAGTTAGAGCACGCCTAGCGTGCGCAGAGAATCTCTTGCGCTTCGCGCACGTTTACTTACGCGTTCATTGCACGCATTTCAACTAAATCGATTGTTAGCAAACGCGGCACCCATCTAGCACATTCCTTCTCACTTTATCACTATTCTCTGAATTTTTTCGAATATTTCGGGAGTTGCGACCTTGACGGGGCTTCCTAAACGTGGTTTTCAACTGAAGAAGATACTTTCTTAACTAGAAATAAATTGAATATTTAAATTTCGAGTTTAAAACAAATTCTACAAAAAAGAATTTTCAGCAATAGCGGTAAAAAGTAAATGGGATATTTTAATATGAGGAATTTTCGAAGATTTCAAAGGTTTTAGGTTATCTTAGAAATTAAATTAAATTTTCAAGAGTTTTCTTTAAAGTTTCAAGAGATTTCAATTTTTTTTTTAATTTTAGGAAATTTTGAAAGATTACTAGGAGTTTTTTAATTATTCAAATAATATGAAGCGATTTCGAAAGACTTAAAATTTTTTAGGTTGTATTTAACAATTTCAAGGAGTTTTCGAGTAAAAAAAATTTTATCTTTAAAACAAATAAACATAAAAAATCAATTGTTTCTTGATTTTTTCATTTTTTATCAAAAATAATTTTCCACATAAATTTACCCAAAAATGTTTATGACTAAATATGCTCATACATTTCAAAAAGATTTTTTTAACGTAAAAAAGTAAGAATTAATGGATGAAGTTAGTAAATAATTCTTGCTTTTCACTTTTCCATCACATTGTTAAATTTTAACAAAAAATATGCATTTTTCAACATACAAATTTAGTAGTTTAGTTCTCAGTTAAGAAAATTAATTTTTTAAACAAAGGTATACATTTTCTACTAAAAACAATAAATAAAAATTAATATGTCAATTTAAAAAAAAAACAATTATGTTTAGCAAAAAAGATAAATTTTCAACCAAATGACTTAGTGAAAATTCCAACTAAAAAAAACGAATTTTCAAACAAAAAATATGAATTTTGTACCAAGAAGATTAATTTCCAGCTGCAAGAGACAAATTTTCAAAAACATGAATAACCAAAGAAATGAGTTTTCAACAAAAAAGATTAATTTTTAGCGAAGAAGATTTATTTTCAACAAAATACATAAATTTTTAAACAAATAGTTGAATTTGTAATCAAAGAAGATAAATTTTGAACTAAAAAAGAACTAGGTAAATTTTTACTTAACGAAAAAACGAGTTGTCAACAGAGTAGTTAAATTTTCAGCCAAAGGAATTAAGTTTTAAACAAAAAAGATTAATTTTCCACTAAGAAGATTCATTTTCTATTACAAGAAACAAATTATCAAAAAGTTATATAAATTTTAATCCAAATAGTTGAATTTTTAACAAAATATTTCAATTTTGAACCAAGGAAAAAAATTTTCAACAAAACAGAAAGATTTTTAATCAAAATGGTTAATTTTCTATCATAAGAGATTAATTTTCAACAAAATACATAAATTTTGAAACATATAGTTTAATTTTAAAATAAGGGAGGTAAATTTTTATATGAAAATGGACTACTTAAATTCTGAGTGGTCAAAATTAATAATACAAACTCATTTTGAACCAAATAGTTGGATTTGCAACTAAATAAGATTATTTTTTAACTAGATATGGATTAGTTAAATTTTCAGTTTGAAAAATCAATTTTTAACCAAAGAAAAAGTATTTTTGATCAAAATAGTTAAATTAAAATAAAATGACTTTAGAAAAATTAGTTTTTCAGCAAGAATATTAATTTTATACCGTAAAAGATCCCTAACCTCAGTGTCCCAGACTTAGTCAATTGAATTTTCTACCACATCGTGTTCTAAATCACAGTTGTGGTGCCCTAATGCTTAATCTTCTTGTAATTAACTAAAAAAGTCTGTCAAAGCGTCTAGGGTGGAGTGTCTAGTTAAAACGACAGTCCCGCGAAACTTCGATTAATGAGGGATTGTGGGGTGCGACTAGTTTCAATCGAGAGTCATAGCTGGTTAGTGTTTTATGTTAATAATAAATAGTTGGAAAAAAAATGTAAATTTTTCATTATTTTGTTACGTCGTGAAAATTTGAATTTTCGATTTTTCAAGAAAATTCCAAAAGTGCTCATGATAATCTTGTAGGGCATTCAGAAAGCAAACTTTTTCTTCTCTAGACATTTTTGATATCGTACTTTATTTGGCTTGAAATGTCCAATTTTGTGTGTTTTGAAATTTTTCAAATGCTATGAATCTAGTAAATTTTGGTTTTATCAAAAAAAAAGTCATTAGGATAAATTATTTGTCTTTTTAAATACTTTGAATATCCGTAGAGAAAATGTTTGAATTTTGAAAAAAGTGGTCTCAAAATATTCAAAATGTGCTCACTTTTTAACTTTATGTCCAAAATGGCTGGCTAACTAACTTGACCTTCATTTTAAGATATTAAAAGAGTGTCCTAAAGGACAATCCAATCTTTTAATTATTTCAAAAGTTATCGTGCTAACAACCTGAACAAAAAAACCATCCACGAACAGACGAACAGACTGACTGACTGGCAAACAGACACCTTCGTAAAAACCTGTTTTTCGGATTCAGGGGGTCTCAAAACGTAGACATTTGGCCAAAACTTTTTTTTCATTTAAAATTATGCTTTGATATTGTTTTATCGAAAAATGCAAAAATACGTAGTGATTTTTATATGCAACCTTACAAAACTAATATCATGCAAATTGACATAATGTGTAAATTTTATAAATATTGGCCTGGCCTATAACCCTAATCTTGTTTTTGTTTGCAAGAAAATTAAAAAATTTCCACATCAGATTTATGTTGTTTAATCATCTAAATCATACAAGCGCATGCAATGGAAAATTCGTGAAGGACATAGGTATCTGATTGTAACATATAGTCTCCTTTCACCCGATTTTTCAGTTGTTTCTCGAATGTTTCTTGTGGACTAATAAGATAACGATCGGGGTATATAAAGCGGCTCGAATGCTTCTCAAAATCTATCCGTGACTGCGATAGAAAAGGAGTCATTTTTTCTCATTTGACATAATGAACTTCATCCTTTTTGCTCTACTTTTTGTCTCTGTTGTCTTGTTTCGTAAGTATGATAACATTAAACAAGTTTTTCACGTCGATCTTAAAATATCATCATATTTATAAATTGATAAAGAATCCTTTTTTCTTTAATTTCCTGCACTTTTTTTAATTTTCAAATATTTTTATTCGTTTCGGGATATCAGGCCGTACACAAATCGTTCATTTAAAATTTTCGAACCATAAATCTTTTGCTTTTAATTAATTATTTATTTATTTATTTTTTAATAATTAGTGCTAGAAATCAGCTAGAAATTCCTGTACAGGTGCCATGTACAATTTCCTTCACCAAATTCCTTCACAAGATTCGACAAGATTACTTGTACAGGTTCCGGTGCAGGTTCGTATACAGTAGAGCGTATCGAAAAAAGTTGTTTACCCGAACTTCTAATAGAAATGAAAACTTTCTTTTAGGAGTCAAAAACACTCCCCTGAAGTTTCATAAAAAAATCATTCTGTCTTCGCATTGTAGATATAGGTAAAAATCACAAGAAACGAAGCACCTCTTCAAATTTGAAGAGCAAAAAATTTTTTTTGAGATTTAAATTATCAATAAAAATAATTCAAAACAAGTCAGTTTATACCTGTATAGCGAGAATTTCATTAAAACATTTTTTACCGTCGCAACCAAATTAATTTTCAGTGTCTAAATAAGGTAAAAAAATGTTCGAATGTACCTAGATTTACACTTTTACAGTGAGGAGGAAATTTAAATCATTCTTATCCGGCCAGGATATCACAGAGCATTTAAAAAAAAACAGAATTAAATTTTTTCGCTATTTTCTTAAAGCTATATGACTTATCAACCATGTGACCATCATACGAGTATTGTATATTTCTTAAAATATATAATAAATAAAATCAAATAACGGAATAGTCGGAACATATATTGGCTTGTTATGATGTCATTAAATTATCAAAGTATGATTTCATCTCTGACGTCAGAGGAGTAAGCTTGCCGAGATGCGGATGTGCCTTCTTTCACAAACCATTCTACTGCTAGTTAATGGCGGTTCCGAAATTTTGCGTTTCTCCAAGTCGATGAGTCCCGTATTATCTTTTGCATAAAAAATGAAAGAAGGAACTTTGAATTTCCTTAATTTTAATTTCCCAGATAATTGTATCGCAGAAATTATTGGGGGCACTGCGAGCTTGCAAATTTTATGCCTTTCGTCACATAGCATAGCGAGAAGATTTTCTGAGTGAGCAAAGTAGGCATTATTTTGTATAACTTTTTGATTACATTTAGCGAGATCTTCTTTCAGGTACACACTCAAAGAAATGCTTTTCCAGAGATGTTTCGAGGCATCTTTAATGGATGGTTAACACTTAATTATGAACCACATTGGGACATATACTCTCATGATGAATTGAACTAAAACTCTAAACTCAAATGATGGATTCTCTATCCCAATGTAAGTTCGAAGAGTTCTACTCATCCTAATCAACCATCTGGCATGCCATAATTTCCCTGGACTTTTTCGAGCAAGGTCTTCAGAACACTCTCTTTCTTTGACATCATTCCATATATCTAGGAGTAACTTTTGATCAGAACTAAGATCACAGGTGACAACTTCAGGAGAATTAGGACTGTCGACAGCATCGAAATTTACAAATGGACGTTCTTCACAAGAAGCTATGCTTTTTCCGATTGGACCAGAAAAATCGTTAGGACCAGAAGTTTCTCCATCGAGTTTTATAAACAAAGCTTTGAATGGCAGATCATTACCATGAAGCTGACAGACGCTCCATTTTGGCGGTTTCCCCATTTCTAATTCTAGCAATCTAATTATATCTGCGTGTTTGCCAGTGTTCGTAGGACAGCCATCACAACCCACAAAATCTAGATTGGAGGTACTAATTTCTTTGTCAAAGAAAAACTAAAGGATATCATGTCTATTCGTTTTTGCATCTGAAGAAGATGAGGATATGTGTACTAAATAAGTACTTCCTGGTTCTTAATGATAGATGTATGTGCTTCTCGTTTTGTTTTTTGCTCTGTTTTTCCTGTACTTGTTCCATCTATTACTTTTGTTTCGTCTTCTCTTCCATCAAAGTAAAAAGCCTTTTTTCTGAAGCCAAAGAGAGCTGCTTTTTCTGAAGTTGATGACAAATATTTGTTCTTTCCCGATAGAGTTTACACTTGTCAAAAACTAAACCTTCTACTTCCGGAATGTACTTACTGACGTCATGTAAAATTGCTGAAGCCAGTAAAGCAGCAGATCTGTATCCAATGCCGTATTTGTCACAGACTTTTGAAAATTTTGGACAGTTTAATCTTGTCTTATCTGTGAATTTATTCCAATAAGGGACCATGAATCAATTTTCAGGAGAGACGTAAACGATTTTCTCATTCGCCTAACAGATCGCTGATCTAAGAGAAACACTTTGGCAGCCTCAAAAAGATCTATCTAACAAGTGCATGAAGCATTATCACACTTATAAGGCGTAATATCAAATAACTTTGATTTATTTGCACGAAACGCATTTAATTTGCTTTTATACCACGATTTATCTTTATCTCTTTCATGCGACCTTTCAATTTCTTCAACTCATCTTGATCTGTTTTAACGATCTTTGCGATTCTTGCATCTGTTAGAATTGGGATGGAAGTTTCATTCTTAATATCCTACAGGATTCTCGCAACTAAACGCAAAATATCAGAAAAACTTGGATATCTTTTAGATTCTTTTACATTTCCAATTTTTTCGCATTAGAAAAAATAGTATCTTATTACATCAAAGTGTGTAGGTAATCTCCGGTTACTAAACTCACTGTATTTTCCAACGATCGGGCATTCGTTTAACAAATCCATTTTTCAAACTCAAACCACTAACAAATCACATACGATGATTACTGAATTCAATGAAAAAAAGAAATGCTGTTTAAAATTAGAGTTTTCCAGATCTCTTATAACATACTCGAGATTAGACAGTCAAAACTGAACGTAATTCTTTTTCTTGAAAAGCGTTTAGGAAAAACAAAATGTAAATGAAAGACTGGTGGGCCGTGGTGCACTGGTAAAATGTAAACAAAACCTAGATGCACTCAAAAATTGCATTGAACCATATTTGTTTTGATAGTGGGCATTAGCGAGCGTGCCGTGAACGCATCAAAATATCATCTGACATTAAAAAATTTTAGATTTTCGTCATTGTTGAAACTAAAAATGACTTTGGTTAAAAAATTAACAGGATGTCCAAATTGAAACTAATGTCAGAAATCTTAGTTCTGATCAAAAGTAGATGCTAGATATATGAAATGCTATCAAAGAAGGAGAGTGTTCTAAACATCTTGCTCGAAAAAGTCCAGGGAAATTATGGCATGCCAGATGGTTGATTAGGATGAGTAGAACTCTTCGAACTTACGTTGGGACAGAGAATCCATTATTTTAGTTCAGAGTTTTAGTTCAATTCATAATAAGAGTATATGTCCCAATATGGTTCGAATTAAGTGTCAAACATCCATTAAAGATGCCCTGAAACACCTCTGGAAAAGCATTTCTTTGAGTACGTACCTGAAAGAAGATCTCGCTAAATGTAATCAAAAAGTTATACAAAATAATGCCTACTTTGCTCACTCAGAAAATCTTCTCGCTATGCTATGTGACGAAAGGTAAAAAATCCGCAAGCTCGCAGTCTCTGGAATAATTTCTGCGAGACAATCACCTGGGAAATCAAAATTAAGGAAATTCATAGTTCCTTCAATGAATTTTCACGCAAAAGACTACACGGAACTCATCGACTGGGACAAGTGCAAAATTTCGGAACCACAATTAACTAGATCGATGACAATTTAAAATCTCACCGAATTCACAACGAAGGACGTAACTCATCCCATTTCCAAAGACATTTTTCATCTTCCATGCAATAATCAAGCATTGGGAAGGTGCGTGAAAAAAGTAACAACCGCATCTCGGCAAGCTTACTTCTCTGAAGTTAGAGATTGAATCATCCGATCAAGATCCGAAAGTCGAAAAAGCTTGCCCATTTTTTAAATAAAAAATGATTTTGTTTCGAAATTAAAATGGGACAAATAAGTTAAAACTAATGTCAGAAATCAACATAAAAATAGGTTATTGCTGAAACTTTGATAATTTAATGACATTATAACAAGCCAATATATGATCCGACTATTCCGTTATTTGATTCAATTCAGCATATATAATATAATTCTGTTTTTTTTTATAATCCTATACGTCATTCTGGCCAGATACAAATTAGTTAAATTACCTCCTCACTATAAAAGTGTAAATCTAGGTACACTTGAAAAAATTTTTACCTTATTTAGACAGCGAAAATTAATTTTGTTGTTGAATAAAGAGCAATATATCACTTTTAGATATTTCCTTGCAATCCAAAATCAATAAAAATGATTTTAATATCGACATTCTGCATATATTATTGGTGTAACATATTTAAAATACATTCTTCTTAAAGCATATCAGACATTTCATGGTCAAATAGTCGAAAAAATTGCCATAACTCTAAGAAAATAGCGAAAAAGTCGACTGTTTTCGATTTTTCGAAACTTCAAACTCAATTAGGGAGGGTAAAAAATATTTTAATGGAATTATTGCTATGCAGGTATAAATCGAATTGCTTTGAACTATTTTTCATTGATAATTTAAATCTAAAAAAAAATCGTTTGCTTTTAAAATTTAAAGAAGTGCTTTGTTTTTTGTGATTGTTAGCTATATCTACAATGCGGAGACAGAAAAAATTTTTTTATGAAACTTCAGGGTAGTGTTTCTGACTCCCAAATGGAAGTTTTCATTACTATTAGAACTTCGCGCAAATAACTTTATTTTTTCCGATACATGAATTTTTCCTGTACATGAATTTTTAGTCGGGAAACTAATCTTCTTGGTTGGAATTAGTTATATCCAAATATTTAAAAAATACAATGAAAATTTTCCCTTTTATCAATAATATTTAGGAATATTCACATATGGTAATAAATTTTAGAAAGACCTTAAAACAGCAACAAAGATCATGTTCACGTTATCGAAACTGCAATACAGAAATTTTATTGTTCCTAAAATAACGTCTGACATTCCTATTGGCTGATTTGAATTTTGCGACATTACTTGCCCAATCAGGATGCCAGGTGGGGAGATAACCCTCACCCCGAAATTTTTTAAACATGTACCTGATATAGATATACTTTCCTGTGTGTCGCCTGCCATCACCTCCCCTATTTTTCCCTGGTGCTTATCCTCCCCCCTCCCACAAAAAAAAATTCTGACTACGGCCCTCAGTAGTAATTTCATCCATAACACAGCCACACAAAAAATTCAAATTCGGTATCGAAAATCATACATCACGTCATGGTTGAGTCATAACCTCAAAAACTGACGAAGAATCATGCACTAAGGCAAATAAATTTCAAAATAATGCTAGTGATGCAAATTTTCACTTCAAAAACATGTCGACAACTGTGAAAGATCAACCCTTGCCTGATATCAACTTATTTAACATAACTTTACCTAACAGAACCTGACCTCACCTAACCTGAATTAAGAGAAATTTATTGAACTACACTAAAGCTCTGGAAGCATATTCTCCCAGTAGCCAATGTGTGCTACATCGAATGGGTCAACTCAAGCCTAACCTAGAAATAAATCTAACCTAGCCTAACCTAACATAACCTCACGAAACACAATTAAACAGATTGTGTTGTCCCGTTGTGTTTGCGGTACCGTTTCATTCAGCTTCGACTTAACCTACATAGAGGTTTCACCTATCCTAATCTAACAAAACCTGACCTAACCTAACCTACTTGAATGAAATTCAACCACACGTGTAGCTATGTAAGCGTACGGTTCTCAGTCTTAAATGTGTGCTATATTTAATAGGTTAACTCGATCTTAACCTACAAATGAATTTAACTTAACAGAACCTAACGAAATTTTGCTTAACGCATTACAACTTAACTTAAGTGCTCCCGTTGTAACACAATAAAATTCATTTTATTGTACTACAGGTACCCTGCATCGTAATACACTTTTTACGTGTGTCTGCCATGACGGCATGAACGCCTTTTACCCAGGGACTCAGCCAATGTGGATCCGTTAGCCACCGTCACCAAACATTTACTGCTATTGATGTCAAAATATGACAGTACGCAAGAACAGGGTTGCTAGCTTGATCGGTTAGGTTAGCTCAGGTTTTGTTAGGTTAGGATAGGTTATACCTCTATATAGGTTAAGCCGAAGCTGAATGAACCGGTACCGCAAACACAACGGGAAAACACAATCAGTTTAATTGTGTTTCGTAAGGTTAGGTTAGGTTAGGCTAGGTTAGCTTTATTTCTAGTTCAGGTAGGTTAGGCTCGAGTTGACCCATTCGATGTAGCACACATTTGCTACTGGGAAAATATGTTTCCAGAGCTTTACGCGTAGTTCAATAAATTTCTGTTAATTCAGGTTAGTTGTGGTCAGGTTCTGTTGGGGAAAGTTATGTTAAATAAGTTGATATCAGGCAAGGGTTGATCCTTCACAGTTGTCGACATGTTTTTGAAGTGAAAATTTTCATCACTGGCATTATTTTGAAATTTCTTTGCCTCAGTGCATGATTTTTCGTCATTTTTTGAGGTTATGGCTCAATCATGACGTGATTGGTGATTTTTGATACCGAATTTGAATTCAGCGCCCCAAAATCCATAGGAATACTTGTGTCTTGTTTCCAGATCCGCACACTTTTTTTTGTATGGCTGTGTAATCTTAGTTTACACAATCTCATTTCGCTACAAAATCACCAAATTTTGAAATCGGGACAATTTCGAAACTAGATGCATACTAGATGAATACTAGCGCTTTCGAAATCCTTATCTCTTCAACGTTTTCAAGAAATTTTAAAGCTGTCATTTGTGCCAACTAACATTTCCTTCTAGTCTTTACTTTAACATTGGCTTTCAACTGTAAATTCTTTTCGGTAACTTTTGGTGATTTTTTAGATTTCGTGGCGAAATTGAATCTTTGCTAACTGAGATTATAGACTTACATACCTACAAAATCCTGCTACCGAAAAAAACTAGGATCAAGTATTTCAGAAGTAGCTCGCGACAGTAATCACATGGCTGTCTACGCAGGATTAGTACGCATCTTGTTTTTTTAATTCGCATTCACAGATCTTCATGCTACTGAATTCAAAATACGTACGAAAGTGTTGATTTTATTCAACTATGGTATAACTTACTCACATATTTCCGTTTCTTCTTTTTTGAATAAAGACGCAATTACTTATCAGCGTTTTTTTTTCACGTGTCCTATTTCTTTAGTTTGAAGTTTGATAACCTCACATTCATCAAAAACTCCAAGAGCTTGGTGCAAATTTTTATTAATAACACAGCTCCATAAAAAAAGTTGTCAGCCCCAGAAAGTAAATGGGCCCTACGTTTTGAAGGTAACTGAATCTGAATCCGGAGCCAATTTGGCTCCATCGTATTACATATTGTCAAATGGTTATATAATATTGAATATGGTTACAAAAATGAATAGACAGTCGCGGACAATTGTCCAGCGGTGGTCGCTAAGGAATTAACCACCAAGGGGAGGCGTAACCACCGTGCCGAAAGCTGAATGGCACCTAGGTAAGATGTCTTAAACGGTGATTCTGGGATCCCTGGCGACCTCTTAGAGTATGTAGCCGCATCCTTGCATACGGGTCTCTACATGGATGGCCGAACCCCTCTCCCTAGCTACTCGTGAGAACAAGCGACATCTCAATACTATTAGGTTGACGAATCGACTCCATGACAACCTGTTGGAGTGCTATTATACCGGCATGGCCGATGAACTCCGGAAAACGAGTTATATGAGCAGAGCGTTTACTCTACCGCATCCAAAACAAGCCTGCAAAAGAGAAAGCGAGGCGACACTGGGAAAAAGTTTCATCAGGCATCCAATAGAGGCAAAGCGATGCTTCACGACACGAAAAAACATCAACATCCAGGTTTCTCTGAAGCCCGAAAATCTGGCTGAACTCGGTGACGAGCTTCGTTGAGATTTTTCTGAAGAATCCGACCTCTAAACTATGAATTTTAGAGTGTATTATGCAGCAAGAGCTTTGCCGGATGCAAACCGTTAAACGCAAACGAAGGTTGATCATAAGCCCAAAAGGCGAATGCATCAACTCTACACAAATATAGGCAAGACAGTACGTGTCAGGGAAAAAACGAACATTTTTTCTCTGACAAATCTCCAATCTTCCAGCATCCCCCAGTTACTTTTGACTATCCCTCCCAAACCAGAAGAGGTACATGAATTTCGGAGAGAATTCTACGAAGTCCAACACTCACTGAAAGAAAATTCAGAGAACATACATAGCTTTAAAGAGTTGTGCAGTTTCCTCATAATGCCTGAGAAGAAATGCCCAGCCATGACTACCGAGGTGGTAAAAAAAGTTCAGAGGCATGAAGAACCACAGTGCTCCTACCAAACATGGGCAACTTAGCTGAACCTAAGAATTACAGGCCAAACACTTTTCTGAACAGACTGCATGAGATCCTCACAGCAATCCTAATTTATAGGATTGTTCGGACAATCGGACCTGTGTGGCGAGAGATGTAAGATAAACGCGGCTCAAAGAAAGGCGTAGCAGGATGTCACGAAAACTTGCTTAAAGATAGATATATCTGCAAAGACGCAGCATGCTACCAGCGCTACCTATGGATGGCCTGAATTAATTAACGGAAAGCTTTCGATTTAACCTCTTAGATACTTATCATCTATCCCTCTGCATACCTGCGTGAGAGAGAGGCCAAAGATGTCGTAGCGACCACTGCCTCTCTACTCTTTGGCAGCAGTCACTTACACACCGTTGACCTTCCTCTCGCGCACGTATGCGACGGTCCTGATTGGTCCAAATTAATCACTTCATAACTCAAAAACTAAAACGTCAACACATACTTTTGTAGAGTTCCAGGTATGAATTTTACGTAAATGTACATATACGTTTTTCATCGTGGTAAAGACTTTCTTGCATTTGTTGCACTTGAACAGATTAATTTTTATATATATTATGCGATGTAGCAGGAAATCAACGAAATTCTTGCTGCAGCAACAGTGTCGCGAGAAGTGCCAAGAACAGCCCGCATACATTTTTGTACTTTATAGCATGACAAACTAAGAATGCGCGTTTCAGAAAAAACAAGTTGCGTACTGAGCATGGTCAAGCAAACACGTGCTTACTGTCGGGAGACACTTGTAAGAATTCACCGTGACAACTCGAAGATCTCTCGGGCAGACTCTGCTAGAGGGTAATATTTTACGAATGTAACGCTTTGCCCTCTAGCAGTATCCGCTGTAACTCTTGACTTGCAACGTTTCTAGCCTGCAGTTTTTAAGTTAAATTATCAAGTTTGAAATTCAGTTAATTTCTTTTTTTCTTACATAATTAGGTGTACACGCTATGAGTCACAGATGGGGACAGACGAATAAAAAGCCAGAAGATCTACTGCCTAAATTTAAACCATATTATATTCCTGTATGTAATGAAAAAGCAGTACGATTCGCGTTGCCAGATCCGCATCCTGTTCATAGACTTCCATCTCCAGAGTATGGTACACAGTATATTGCTCAAAACAGATATGTACCAAATTACAACAATGAAATTCTACCTCATATAAAAGAACAATCAGAACTAATAAAAACGCAACAGGGAACATCCCGGGTGTTGCATGCACTTCCACGACCTCCTGAAGAGTCCCCTGATAGGTCCCTACCAAACAACCATCATAGAAGAGACTATTATGCAATCGAAAAAAATAAGCCGAACGATGCCAACGAAGAAAAGTAAAGTGTTGAGAATAAATTTAGAAAATTCTTAAACTAAAAGTAAATGGCAACTATTATGTACCTTTCCTTCCTGTGGTAAACATATGTAAACTGAAGTGAAATTTTAACTTAAGTGTGCGGACTTATATAGCAGTATAAATATAAAAATAAATTAATCGAAAATGCCTTTTCCATAACTTAGTTGAAGATTTAGTTTTTTAGTTATAAAATATTTAGGCTGGATCAACTAGGATTGCGGTATAAACAGATGTACGTACGTCAGCTCGAGTTCAACGCAGTATTAATAAAGCGAGCGACAAGGTGGGGTTAGCGAGGGGAGGACAGTGTTCACTACAATACGTTGGACTCATGAACGCACGGCGTTTAGATTTATTTTTTTTAATTCTTATACAGCAATCAGGAGCGACGGAGCCGTGTAGGCTGGGTAGGCTTGAACCCACCCACGAATTGTAATGGTTTGTCTGAGCCCACGCATAAATAAACATAATACCTATCTCTGTAAGTGGGGAGTGGGACGAGTAACGCCAAGAATTCGTTAATGTTCGCTACGGAGGAAGCCCGTGAGCAGACATGCGTACTGGCGGTTATAATGTCAACGATTTCAATACGCGTTCAAGGTTTAAACTTGTGTTTTGAATGCCCAATAAAATAAAAATACAAACCAACATAGCCTGCATATGCATCGAGATGTCAAAATCCCGAAAACAATGAATTTGAAAGAAGATGCTCATAAAATCATCTCCTTCAAGGAGTTTTGCGACAATCTTATAACAACTGATGAGGAATTTCCATCAATCGCTGCCTAAGAGGTGGAAAAAGTACTTAAGGTACTTTTACACATTAACATCTGGACCGCATATTCAACTTATGTACTATACTCCTACCGAAAAAAGGCACCTTGTCCAACCCAGAGAATAACAGCCCAATAACTTGTTTGAATTCACTATATAAGATCTATGCAGCTGTCTTAATGTCCTGGATTGACTACAGGAAAGCTTTTGATTCAACCTCTCATTGACTTATCATGTATCTGTTGTAAAGTTTGAAGCTTCATCCACACATACTGAGATGCATATAGAGATTCATGTCCCTTTGCAAAACTCGATTTACTATCTCATCTGGAAATTATGGTGTGAGTACGAACAACGTCCCCTTCCGAGGGGTGTCTTTCAGGGCGATACCACGAGCCCTATGGTTTTTTGCATCACACTTCTGCCTCTATCTCTCGCACTCCGAAACTCTTGTGGATACCTCTATGGCGACACTATTCATCGTGAGCATCAGGTCACTCATGTACTTTATATGTATGACCTGAAGATCTATGCTTCTGGTAAAATAAAACCGTAACATCAGTGAACGAGTCACTCCGAACCAGATAGAAGCATTTTCTTCGACGGATTTGGTTTTCAAATATGTCGGCGTTAAACAAGGTACCTGCATATTTATAAGGGACCCCAACGCTTGCAAAGGTATTTTCAAAAGCCTGTCACTTCATCTCTATTTTAGCGATTTACATTGTTATAATGCTTTTCGAATGACTATTTTTCACTCTTTTATTCTATTTCATTTACGAAAAAATTTAACAATATATAATCATTTTTTAAACAATTTGATTGTTTATTTAACTTTCTTTGCAAAATCGGGTATTTTTATTATTTTTTAAATAGTTTTAAAAGAAAGTTTGACTTTTGGGCCATAAAAAAGGTCCTAAGTAAAAATATGTTACAGTAAATATTTTCCAAGATATAGGCTCTGATGTACAGGCAGTCCTAATGCTCGTGCTCAGACGCAATCCTTTAATATTCCGCAGACTAGTTGGCAAGTCTAGCATTCTTTCAACAGCAGCATTCAGAATAACATGAAATCAGCTAAGTAGTGATTTAAGAATGTTTTCCGACGGGTCAGATGAAGTTTAAACTGTTTGTTATTTGTTATAAACAAATAAAAAATGCTAACTACTCTTTTCAGAAGTGATGTTGATATTTCTTAGTATGAATGATTCCTGATTATTATTGTTCGTCAGTTTACAAGAATTACAAATTGTTCATACACAGTCGTTCAAAAATATCATTTAATGAACAAATTTTTGTTCGAATATGTGCATAGAAACTCTTATAACTTTTAGACTCGGCCTTGATTTTGTAAATTCTGCGCTTGGATGGCAATAACAGCCTACTTGCATTTTTAAAAATCACTTATTTTTAATACGTTCTTCATGAAGTTATATGCAAAACAAATCAAAAACGTGTGACTTCTAACAATATAAGTCCGATTTTATTGAACCCAACTGCTCGATTATATTTCAACTTTACTCTGAGACAAATTTTTCTTAAAACAAAAGCATCGTGCTTTTGGCTAAATTTTATTTTGAACCAAGTACATATCTTCTTTATACAAACAGACTTATCTGGCTGCAAGATTAGATGAAGTTTGTCGCAAATGCATAATGTTTGCTACAAAGTGATTTTGTACTTTATTTTGTTTAAAAATATAAAAATTCAAACAAAACATTGCAAATAAAATCCATGATTAATAATGTCAACGAAAACATCTTGGGTAATTTTTGTTCTAATCCTTTTGGCAAGGAAAAACATGGAAAAACACCAGACTTAAGACGTTTATCGGTGGAAATTTAAAGCGACCTGCATTAAGAGCCAGCTTGCAACGTCCAGCAGATAAGGAGGTTCTAAATGTTCGAGATTGATATGAATTGGCCAGAGAAAATTGAAAGGAAACAGTTTGACTCTTGAATTCTAAAGATGATGATTCAGCGATAACATTGGAATTAGTAGATCGATTTAGTAAGGCGGTCGCAATTCCCGGTAATCTCAAGTACTATGCGTTTACCTCTAATCGTAATGGACGACTGAACCTTAAACGTTTTTCCTGTGAAGAGAAAAGTGACATTTTCCCCGAAACATAAACGTACCACGGATAGGGAGAGTACTTCAAAAAAAGAAAAGTAGTAAGGAAAAAGATACTTGCACTAAAACAACGCGTATTACCAGAAAGAATATCATAGAAAATGCGAATAAGATGAAAGCCGTTGACAAGAAAATACAAGCCAATTAAAAAACGCTCTGAAGTAAGGCGCAAAGGTATTCATAAGAATTAACCACCCCGAATATTGAGAGGCGAGAGAATTCACAAAAAAATAAGCATCCCAAATAGTGATAGGCGAGGGGACTCACTGAAATTAATCACTGAAAAAACACTGCTTACGTTAAAAAGGGTTAACGTGTGCATTTATTCATGGAATATTTATGGATAATCAATTATTATTGTCAATTGACAAAATATAATAATATGGAATCATTCATACTGAGAAATATTGACATTACTTATGAAATGAGTATGTAACTCTTTATTTGTTTATAACAAATAAATAACAATTTAAACTTCCTGTGACCTTCCGTAATATATTTCTTAAACATTAATTAGCTGATTTCATGTTATTCTGAATTAACTTGAACGCGTTGAAAGAATGCTAGACTTGCTCACTAGTCTCCGGAATATTAAAAGGTTACGTCTGTGCACGAGCCTTAGGGCTGCCTGTACAGCGGGTGCCTATATCTCGGAAACTATTTACTGGACCGTAATTTCACTTTGGATCTATTTGAAACTCAAACAGTCAAGCTTTCTTTTAAGACTATTTGAAATATAATAAAAATGCCCGATTTTGCAAAAAAAATGTTAAATAAATAATTAAATTGTTTTAAAAAATGCTGAAAAATTGTTTAATTTTTTTCGTTGATGTAATATAATGAAAAATAGCCTTTCGGAAACCCACATAAAAAATTTTAATCGCGGAAATAAAAAGAAAGTTACAGGCTTTTAAAAATACCTGCACGGACGTTGGGGTCGAGAATGTCACCTCCTCCACTTGAAGATGGGTGGTAATCGTGGTCTATAAATTTGTTGATTAATTACTGTTGGGTATGTGAACATCTTCCGAAAATATAAAAAAAATCTAAGAAAATGACTTTTAAAGTTGGGCTAGTCAAGAAATAATGTGCTATAAAAGCTTTTATATCAATTCATTTGTTCTGCGAGGATACATCTTACGCCGTCAAGGCAGACGCAAACTTCTGAATTTCCAGTGTCTTCATAAGAGAATTGTTCTAAGTACAGCTTACATCTTTGCAAATGGTAGAGATCCTTTCCTAAAACTGATCAGGAAACAGAAGATGATTGGCTAAGAGGTGTTCCTTTATAAAGCTGCAGAGCAGGTGGTCTGATTTTTAAAATCAGAAGTGAGGAAAGTTCATTACTCCATCTCGATACTTCACTTCTAAAAGCCGAAGTGCCGAAGAAATGTAGAAAAACAGTCCTTGTTAAAGGAGCAAACTTTTGCTTTCTTACATCATCAGGGCTTAATTTGGATACAGGAAGTTTTATTTTCGAAGTCAAAACGGTGTCATTTTCACCTTAGTAAAGCTTGACCGCATTTTATGTCTAGAAGTTCCCAGCGATAGATGCAGAGCATTTTATGCACACGCTGGGTACCTTAGAACACATACTATCTGGGTGTCCAATCCACGCGGGGAAGATGCATCTCTACAAAAATAATTCGGTTCTAAGAGTGCTTTATTACCACCTTTGTTGTTCTTACGGTGCTACCCACATTGTGACGGTGTTGCAAACTGGGGGCCCGACATCGTTCTCCAAGACTTCGAGAAACGAACTAGATTCGTAATCGAATTCTCGGCTCCGGCCGACTACACACATCTCTGCTAAGGAGAGGGAAAAGGAGGAGATGTATCAAGATGATGAAAGAGGGCTGCAACAATTGCACCCAAAATATTTGGTTAAAGTAATTGTCCTCATGAACGGTGCTCTTAAAGGTGCGAAACTATCACTGGTTCGTAACCTTAAAGCTATACCGGCTTGCCAAAAATATGCCAAGACACTTGTGAAATTGATGCAGAAAGCGGTCATCTTTGAGTCGCTTCGTATCCACACGACACACGAGGGTTTCGCCGGTCTGTCGTTGTAATTTGAACGTGCCCTGTGATCACCTATATAACGGTCGTGAGGAAAGACCATAGGTGTGATTTACCGCAGTTCTACTGGAAACCGGTATCATTTTTAGATTACGGCTACTCCCAGTGAGACTCTGCGATGGTTGTTTAACCTTTTTTGAAATTATAAATATATAAATATACATTAGACTTTATGGGAATTTGCGAACCTCTAAATGTATTTTTTTAGAAAAATATTGCTTTCTCTTGGAAGTAGGTTTATAATCACCTAAATTTTTAAATCTACTTTTTAGACATATTTTTCGAAATGTTTAAGTAGAACAACTCTGCTTTTTAAATTTTCTTCATCTCGTCTCATTATTGCAAAAAATGCGAATTTTTATTTTTCATACAAATAAATTCAGTAATTTTCTTTTCTCTACGACGCGGGCACAAGTTGAACAATTTTTGAATACTAGGCAGTCTGATATGTCCCTGAAAAATGAAACACGGAGACGTTTTTTTGTTTATTTTTCAACATACTCTTCTTTTAGGTCGATACAGCGAGTCCAACGATTTTCTAACTTTTTGATACCGTCCGAAAAGTACTCGATCGGAAGGTCTCCAAAATATGAACTCCTCATTTGAGTAGAAACGCTTACCGGTGAGCCATCTCTTCAGGTTAGGGAATAAGTAATAGTCGCTGGGGGCCAAGTCTGGTGAATACGGTGGCTGAGGAACCAATTCGAAGCCGATTTCATGCAATTTTGCTTGTGCAACTAAGCATGAATGAACAGGCGCATTGTCTTGATGATAAAGCGGTTTTTTCTTCTTCAAATGCGGACGTTTTTCGGCGATTTCGATTTTCAATCGGTCCAATAATGATGAATAGTATGCTCCGGTTATGGTTTTACCTTTTTCAAGATATTCCACGAATATTATTCCATGTGCATCCCAAAATACGGAGGCCATAACCTTTCCGACCCATTGATACGTTTTTGGACGCTTCGGAGCACTTTGGCCCGGTGGAACCCACTGTTTCGCCTGTTGCGTTGACTCAGGAGTGTAGTGGTGGATCCAGCTTTCATCCATGGTTATGAATCGGCGCAAAAACTCGGTCAGCTTACGCGAAAATAATGCCATATTCTGCTGGGAAGTTGTCACACGAATTCGTTTTTGGTCCACTGTGAGCAAACGCGGCACCCATCGCGCGCAGAGCTTCTTCATGTCCAAAACTGAATGCACGATATTGCCCACATGTTCCAATGATATGCCTACAGCATTAGCTATCTCTCTGAATTTCACTTTGGGATCATTCAACATCATATCATGGATTTTTTCGACATTTTCTGGTGTAGTGACCTCTTTTGGGCGCACAGATCGTTCAGCATCAACTGTGCTCGTACGGCCACAACGAAACTCGGTAAACTACTTATGAATCGTTCCAATCGACGGTGCAGAGTCCGGGTAATACTTATCCAGCTTGGCCTTGGTCTCGAAAACTCAGATTTTTCCATATTAAAAAAAACTCGGAGGCTAGTCGCTTCTTAGTGCTGTAACTTGTAAATGCGTAAACATAAATGGCTGAAGTTTTGACAGGCGTCATTTAAAGGATCAAGCTCGAGGAAAACCTGAAGAGATGGCTCACCGGTAAGCGTTTTTACTCAAATGAGGAGTTCATAGCTGAAACTGAGGCGTATTTTGGAGACCTTCCGATCGAGTACTTTTCGGACGGTATCAAAAAGTTAGAAAATCGTTGGACTCGCTGTATCGACCTAAAAGGAGAGTATGTTGAAAAATAAAACCGACTTTGGCCAAAAGAACGTCTCCGTGTTTCATTTTTCAGGGACTTATCAGACTGCCTAGTATTTTGGTATTGCTGGTTGTGTGTTTCTGTGCACAGGCTGTATATTGGCCTCGTTGTTATCCAGTTGACCACTCTGTCGCAAGGCATCCATGACTGCTCGTGTCGTTGCCGCCACAATTTCAGCAAGATTCACCATGATCGCATTTTGTGGTATACGATAAATTTCAGACGCTTCAGAACCAGCCTCGCTCCTATTATCATTATTAGGGTGACGTAAGTCGTCTTCCTCGTTGTTGTTCTCTAGAGAATTTCGTCGGTTAGGATGATGTCCACTATCAGCACCATCCACATTCACATTTCTTAAATTCTCATTCACCTCTTCTTCAATTGAAATTCTATCTGCCATTTCCAACAATAAAAACTTACGGCAGTCTTACAAACACTCCACTGAGCGTCGAATACTTTGCTCTTTTCCGTTGCTGCACTCTTGTTTTCCCTTAGGTGTCTCCGTCAGTGACTCTACATCCGTTGAAAATGCAGCTAGCTTCACACTCTATCTGCACTAGCACGAATAGAATCGGATGTTGCCAGACGTGACATCACTTGCCCCACCTCAATTCCACCGAATGTTCAAGAACAACTGTTCATATTAAATTTCAGTCCACAGAATTAACGAGAAAAATTTTTCAAAGCGATACTCCTTAAATCACAGGGAAAAATCATACGTTGAAGTTTTAAGCCCCTACACACCTGACCCCTTTGGCTTGCTCAAGCTAAAAGTTCTGGACACACGTCGGCTTCCCAAACCGAAAATTATAAATACACGACGGCTTACCCACGCCGAAAATTCTAAGTTCACGTCAGCTTGCCCACGCCGAATCGATCAACCGCGCTTCTCGATCGCGTAATTTTTCATTTCCGCATTACACGGATACAACTGAAAAGACTGCCATTGAAAAAACAAAATTTTTCTATCGAGAAATGCCCGAATAATGCACTTGTTTATTAAATTTGTTAAAAAAATTATTAGATTAATTAACAAATCATGAATTTTGCTAAAATTATCATAAATGTCCAAATTGAAAAAACTTGACCTAGAAAAAAACCGAACATTTCTGTCGAAAAATGTCTAATTACTGCATTCGTACATTAAGTTTGTTTATAATATGAACAATTATAATCAGAAGAGAAAGTTTTTCATATAATATTGTTTTGATTACAATTTCTTGCAACATAACTTGAAAAAACGTGTATTTATGGAAAATCGTTAAAAAAAATTTTTGTAACAAATAATTTTTGGATATAGTATATTGTCAAATATTTGAATATCTATAACTAATGCTATTTTTGCAGCAGAAGCGGTTTCAACCATTTCCCTGTTATCGACGAGCACCGGGAACATAAAATAGAAAAAAGGCCATTTTTTCGTCATATTTGTTTATTTATAAAAAAATTTAAAACCTAATTTAAAAATCAGGCTGGACAACTCTCTTGAAAATCTTATTAGCTTTTTTTCCAATTTTTTTTTTTTTTTGACGAAATCCGCACAGACAATTTTTGAGTTTTGAAAAAAGGTGGTCTCAAAAATTTTCTAAATATGCTCACCTTTTTAGTTTTTACCCAAAATGGCTCGCTAACGAACCTGACCTTTATTTAAGGACACAAAAGAGTGTACCAAAGGCCAATGCAATCTGTCCATTCTTTCGAAAGTTATTGTGCTAACAAACTGAAAATCCACACACACACTCACCCCTCCCCCACACACACGCACACGCACGCTTATGGCGAAAAATTATTTTTTGCATAGATATGAAAAAAGAAATATTCGTCCCATTCAATTGGTATTATTGCTGTACCCTTGGCATGCAGGCATCTTGGTAGGATATACAGTCTGTCAAGTTAAAGCGTGGGTGGCTTTACTCGCAGTCGGTAAGGTGTATCGACATGATTTTGGTGTCAAAATATTAAGAAGAGCTCCCTC
>NC_046665.1:111084796-111091938 GCF_010883055.1 Belonocnema kinseyi | reverse complement strand
AAAGAGGGAGCTCTTCTTAATATTTTGACACCAAAATTATGTCGATACACCTTACCGACTGCGAGTAAAGCCACCCACGCTTTAACTTGACAGACTGTATCACGACTAGCGGTTTACGGCAACGTTACAACAAAAGGCGTAACTTACGATGAAAAAATTTAGTTTTACCATATTATTTATAATTATTCATGTTTAATCATGGGTTTCCAAAACAATCCAAATGATTTCCATACGAGTGGCAAAGAAAAAACCTAAAAATTTGTAATTTGCAGTGCAACTACTTTTTTTGAAAAAACGATAACTTTTTCGATTCTATCGTCCAAACGATAAAAATAGAGTTCCAAACGTTTCCAAACGATTTCCAAACGATTCAACAACAAATTTTCCGAAAACATTAAAAGTGCAGTGAAAGTTTGAAGTTAGCGCAACATAACTTTTTGGTTTTTATCGTCCAAACAATAAAAATAGCTAAGATAACAATATGCACGCACGGTGCCACGCACAGTGCAGGCACGAGTGCGAATAAACCGTCACGCGTGTCACGCAGGTCACCAAGCGGATGTGTCCGCATGTGCGTGACATATGTGTCGCACCTCATGCGAAGCGCACACGTTCTGATGAAATGCGAGGCGCACGCGTGCCGATGAAGTGCATCCCTTCCAATTGTTTATTCTGTTCTGTGTGTCCAAATTCGAACTTTAGATTTTTCAAGAAAATTCCAAGATTTGTGATATTAATCTTGTAGGGGTTTCAAAAATTGTCGTTATTCTTTTCACTTTTTTGCATAACGGGCGTTTTTCAGCTTAAAACTTGAAGCTTATTTTTTTTCTTAATGTTGCAAATGTTATAACTTTGGTGAATTTTGCTATGATTATATTTTGGAATATAATTAAATAAAACCAGTGAACGACACCGAACAGAAGGAAGTTTTTAGGGAATTATACGTATTTTTTTATCTTTAACATTCAATGTCTTTTTAATTGATTTTGGATTTCCGAACCTCAAAAATCAATTACCGACATCTCAGAATGAATTTGACAAATTCGTGAACTGATTTTATGAATTAACCACAATATCGAAGGTCACATAACCTCAAGTTTCGAATCCTTTTTTGATAAATTGGCGCTCAATTCAAATTTAGATAGTTCAAAATACAAAAATGCTGCGAGGTTTTGGCTAATTCAATTTGAAGCCTAAAAACATCGATGGATCGATCGCATCAACTGAACAAGAAAATTTTAGGGGCAATACGGAAGGCGTCCTGCGTTCAATGTGTGATTGACTACATATAACATCTTGCACACCGTTCACGGAAAGAGGTCATAGGTTCGCTCAAGAACCATGGACCTAGAATCACACAATAAGGACCGGTTGCACCAACCTCCGTTAAATCATTGGTTAACTGACAACGGGTTAAATGTTATGCTGTAGTTAAGCTCCGATTATCCTGTCGCGCATTCCACCACGTTTTTGGAGTTCCCACTTAGCTAACCAGATAGTCGTTTTAAAATAACTCCTATTTTATTTTTAACCATTTGCGTAATTGGCTACTTGTCGGTCGAGTGAAAAGCAAAGCAATATGGTCGTGCGCGCCAAATCCAAATAAGGTTTACTCCACGCTCGTGTCCACACTAACCTAAAAAAAGTGAATTTGTATGTTTTTTTCTTTGTAATATATTTTTGCTTTATTCTTGTTATCTGTGATAAGATGGAATAAAATAAAGTGAGATCGCCTAATTTTCTTCCTAATGCTCCTTCGAGTTGATTCAGCAGATCATTTACACAAGCTGTTCTTAAGCAACTTGTCCAACCCAGAGAATTACAGGCCTATAAGTTGTTTAAATGCACTGTATAAGATTTTTACAGCGGTGCTAAACAATTTAATTATTCAAAAAATTTAGCTTTTGTAGAGAGAGCTGTACGAAAAACCGTGCCGTGAAAAAAGGTGTAGCAGGATGCCGAGAGAGTTCATCCACACATAGTGAAATGCAGAGAGAGATTGATTCTCCTTGCGAAAACTAGATTCACTCTCTCATCAGAAAAATATCAAGTGACTACGAAATTCTATACCAAATTCTTCTGAATTCACTACGAAATTCTTCTGGATACCTATATGCTTCTGATAAAGCAAACTTCAGAGTGCTTTATATATAGCCAAGCAATACGTTTGAGAGATTGGTATAGGCTTTGGATTGTACAAACGTGCTAAAATTCTTCCAAAGAAAGAGAAGATTATTGGCATTCCCAAGGACCCTGAGGTTGTGGGTATAAGTGTTATTATATATCTTGACATTGGAGAGACCTATACGTGCCTGGGCGTGCCTCAAAACCGCACTCAGAACGCAACATCCCGGTTCCATTCAACTCGTTTAGGGTGGTTCAATCGACGAAGAACGAGGTTAAGGCCCTTGACATCGCTACCTGTAAGATCATGCATATTGTGACAGGGTATAATTTCATTATCCTTCACTTAAAACTGCCCCGCTCTAAGAATTGTAAATTCACTGAAATACTAAGTCTACCTGAAAGTTTAGAACAAGGGTCACCAGCTTAGAACAGTCACTAGGAAACACTCTCGGCTTAAGATCTTATTATTTTACTTATTTTTCTGTATTCTCCTATTCTTTCATAGTTTCTCATGGAACCAAACCTGTCAGCAAAGAGAAATCTACGTAATTTTATTTAAATATCAAAACCAATACTGAACCAAAGCTATATATATATATATAAATACTGAATCAAAGCCAATACTGAACGAGAGGCCGCTACCATCCGGACAATTGAGACGATAGTTCGGGGTGCTTTTTCGAAAATATACGAGTCTGCGAACTCGATTTTCTTGCGATACCTGTTCACGTGATCCCGGCGACGGCTCTAATTGGTCGGTAAACTTCGGCTTGTAAATCTAGGGCTTCATATACTCCACAGCCATTTTGACCTGTCACTTTTGTTGTAACCTTGCGAGGCAACACTTCTTTCGAAGAAAAAGACGGTTTCTTTTGCCACGTCGGACTCCCTAGAACCAAATTTCTTCACTTTCCTCCGATAGAGACTACAGGTTGCAGAAAAGACGGAATCTGCACAGGTATGGGTTCGTATTTTCGGCGAATTTCATAGTCACACAGATTTGGTCGTGAGACTTAGAGTCTAGTCGTGTTTTTTTCTTAACTTCAATTTCGGAATTGAAAGAGCTTAATCTTAATGGTTTTAGTACATTAAAATGGTAAGATTGTGGAAATTTAGCTTAGTGTAGAATAGAAAAACGGTTGGATTCGTGCGCGTGAAGCGCCTTATTATGTGTTACTTACATAAAGTAAAATTTATATAGGTTTTATGGCTCATCTAAAAATTTTCAGTGGCCTAGTGAATTTTATTTTATTTTACGGACATCTACCCTCTTGATTTTGAGAGATTTAGACCGTTAGGTGAACGGAAAGAGTGCTTCTAAGTGATCCAGATTTTATTCTTTTTTATTAGAAAGGTAAAATAGATATATTTAAAAGAAAGAAAATTCGTTTCAATAAGGGGTTTGCAATATTTTAGGCCGGGATTTACCCACCTTATAATATGGATAAGAGCTTGCATATAATTTAATCTGTTCCGCGATTATATATTTTACGCCGTCAAGGCGGACGCGAACCTTTGAATCTCCAGTGTCTTTAGAATCGCAATGTTCTAAGTACAGCTTACATTGTTGCAAATGGTAGAGATCTTTTCCTTAAAAAAGTCAGAAACCACGAGATGATAGGCAAAGGAGCGTTCCTTTACAAAACCGAAGTGAAAAAAGTAGAGTTTGAAAAATTCCCCCAAGAGCAACTCGACAAGAAGATCTACGGAAAACTTTACAGAAATGTAAAAGGACAGTCCTTTTCAATTAGAAAAATTTTGCTTTTCTTAAATCATCAGGGCTTCATTCAGGTACAGAGGGTTTTCATTTTCGCCGGCCAAGATGGTGTAATTTCCAGCTTAGTATACCGCGAGTGCATTTTACGTCAAGAAGTTCCCAGCGATAGGGGCAGAGCTTGTCATGCATACGCTGAGTACCTAGAACACTTACTATCTGGGAGTCCCACCCACACGGGAACTACGTATCTTTACAATCCTGTCCTGCCAATCCTATTAATTGTCCGAACCGAGAAGTGATAAATTTTCTGGACCAGCCTCTCTTTTCTTCCTTTGCTTATTTCCTTATGGTTCTCCATCCTCCCTCTTTGCTTCGTTTGTACACGCATCTACGTCCAAAATAACTTTGCTAATTTTATTCTTCTAACTATTGTCCCATCATTTTCTACTATATACCCTACACTTGCTGTTTGCATCTTCCACTGATTTGCTTTCGGTAATATTTTTTTGATACCTTTCCACTCCTTCTCATCCATCCACAAATTACTCGTCATTATCACATCACACTTCTGCGATTCTCTTTAAAATTCTTTGTCTTTGTTTGTTAAACCTGAAATGTTCGAGAACGCTACTTTCATATCGCTCTTTTTACCTTTATCTCCTGTCTTACCTTCATTCAAGTCTTCTTGACGTCTTAAAAATCTCCCGGGACACTTGTATATTCCTTTTCATCACCTTTGTCCCCTTCATTCACAATCCGTTTTTTACCCTCCCTCAGCTCTTCTACTTCATCGTATCGAATTTAGATCTCTTAGTTTATCCATGTCCTATCTCTGCTAATTCTTCCCTCCTAGTCATCTTATCCCTTCCATTCGGACTTGCGCGCCAATATCTCTCATCAGCTTCGCCATCTCTTTCTCCCTCTTTTAACGGTTCATCTTGAAACCCTTCACATATATATTCTATTTCTTCGTGGCTCTATCTTCAGCTTCCATTCTTCTTTTAACCTGAAACAATCTCAACCCTACTGAAAATTCCTATTTAGTTTCCCCCTAGTAATTTTCCTAATGGTATCCAATGATGCGTGTGTCTCTAGGTGCCTCCAGAGGACCAAAAAAACTGCTGCACAGCCGCAGATGCCATAGATTACTACTGCGCATCTGGATAGAGTCCCATACAGAAACATATATAAGATCCTTGATAGGCTACTATGCAGGAACCTATATAGGATACTTTATACTTTATATAGGATAATGTCTAGGGTCCTATATAGGATCCTATGTAGATTCCCATATAGGAACCTTTATAGAAATTTTCAGTAGAGAAGCGCTACGT
Organism: Belonocnema kinseyi; assembly: GCF_010883055.1. Classification (NCBI taxonomy): domain Eukaryota; kingdom Metazoa; phylum Arthropoda; class Insecta; order Hymenoptera; family Cynipidae; genus Belonocnema; species Belonocnema kinseyi. Next base: position 111,086,760 of record NC_046665.1, on the reverse strand, counting down.
TTCAGGCTGCTCATGCCTAACAACCTAACACTCTCTCACTTCCATAAAACTTCCTTTCTCTTCTACTTTAGGCTCATTCCTCAGTTCTGAGTTGCTCACTCTCTCTTCTAGTAGTTTCATGCCCCTTTTCCTATTCTCCTCGTTCTTTATATGCCTATTTTCGATGCTTTCCAAGGTCTTCCCTACATTTTCTTTATATCCTTTCCATCTAATTCATCTCATTCTTCCCACTTTTGTCTCATTTTTTTACCTTGTCTTTTATCTCTTCCCCTTGCCTCTTCAGATCGTTTAGTTTTACATCTTTCAAAGAATTAAATTTCTTCTGGAAATGTCACAATATAGATTCAATAGATTCGCTTTTTTAGACTTAGAGATTTTTCATAAACTACTTTAGACGTTTTCCTTTTATTTAAATAAACATGACAATAGGCTTTTCGTAAAGGTTAATTTTTTTCATTTTGAATATCAGAAAATTCAATGTTTTCCTTCTTGTAACTATATGATTTCACTCAATGAAAGTAAATTATGTGTTAGGGGTTACTTTTTCACATTTTTAAGTATATTCAATAAATTTCAATTATAAACGGAAATAATGAAATCGTTGAAATTCTCGGTCCGACCTTCTATCGCAGTTTTACGTTTTGTCACTCACTCTTTGTCACAACTTTCATTTTAATTCAAATTAACCCTTAACGGTCACGCGGGGTGTCTCAAATAGAATTTGTGTCATTTTTATTTTTTAAATAGTTTGAGAAATCAATAAAGAAAAGGAGATGCAAAAAGTAACTATTTCAGTAAAAAATAGAAATATTATAACTGTTGATTTTCAAATTTATCTTAAAATTAAAAATTTGACAAAAATCCTATTAAGCCTTCGTTTAAAATGTTAAAATAAAATACAAAACAAATGTTTCGTTAAAAATATTGAAAACTCTTTATTTTGCACCATTTTAAAGTGCTTGGGCGTGGAACAACTCATGTGACCTATGTGAAATTTTACAGAGAAAAATATTTTTTTGGACAGTTTAATGAATTCTAATCGATATCTTGACCAGCTAATCAATTTAGTATGGAAATTAAGCTCTAAAACTATAAAATGATTGAAAAGGATGTCGTTACCACATTAAATAAAAACTCGGAGACAATTTGAAAAGTGATTGTAACTCTGAAATTATAATTGGAACGAGAAAAGGGCTGCTCTTTCGTAATTTTTAAGTTTCTTTTGAAAAAATACGTGACCTAAATCATTTTCAATCGGGCAAGCTGTGCATTTTGAAGTCACAGCAATTACTATACATCGAAGCGTTAGTAGATAATGGTAGTCCTATATCGTTAGTCAAAGAGAAAATATATTTGCGGAATTTTAGTGATAACAAATTTTTAGATGAATCGAAGCAGTGACATTCTTATACAGGTATTAACTTTTCGCCTTTAAATATTATAGGCTATATTAAAGTAAACGAAAAGCTGCAACCTTTGAAAGGTAAAGAGTTACCGGTCCTTTTCGCAGTTGTTTCGGATAATACCATGAGTCATGATGCGATATTAGGTCGAGACTTTTTTAATACTCCCGGGATAACCTTAATTAGACGAGGTAAAGTAACTATAGAATATGAGAACCTAGAAAACGACATTAAGTTAATAAACGTTTCGGAAAATCCCGATAAGAAACTACCGATTTATCTGTGAGTAAAATAGGGGAAATGAGAAAAAGTGCGAACTAGAAAAATTAGTTGACGCGTACCATGAAAATCGCAAAACACCGAATCTAATTTCGTTTGAGATGAAGATTAACTTAACATCTAATGAGCCGTTTTACTATAAATCTCGTAAGCTATCGTGGTCTGAAATTGTTAAATTACGTTAAATTACACAGGCCGACAAAATTTGACAAAGGTCCGGAACCAGAGACCAGACCTAGTATACCCGAAGGTTTTTGCTGCGCTGAATCCGAATCCGACCTC
>NC_046665.1:111081388-111084696 GCF_010883055.1 Belonocnema kinseyi | reverse complement strand
CCGGGTTTGGGGGTAGAGGAAATCGGGTTATGGGAGTCTCAGGTTATGGGCTCGAAAGTTACCGGGCTTGGGGGTGAAATTTTTCATATTTGAATCCGCCATTGTCAGTTTGTGAAAAAAAATTTTTTCGCGATGTTACGGGACCTCGAACACATCAAAATAACGGGTTTTTGACCATTTTAGGTTAGAATATCTCGAAAACTGAGGGTGATGGAATTTTTCTGAGGTCAGATTCGGATTCAGCGCAGCAAAAACCTTCGGGTATAGTAGGTCTGGTCTCTGGTTCTGAGAATTGTTGGCCTGTGTTATTGACGATCTTTTGAAACGTGGTTTTATAAGGCCTAGTCAATCCAAATACAGTAGTCCTATTGTATTAACTAAGAAGAAAAATGGTGAAGTACGGCTATGTGTTGATTTTATATCCTTGAATAAAATTACAGTCCGCGAACATTTTCCTCTTCCTCGTATCGATGACCTTTTGGACAGGCTTCAAGGCAAAGAATAGTTTACTAAATTAGATTTAAAAGATGGGTTCCACCACATCCGAATGGCGGAAAATTCTGTAAAATACACGGCTTTTAGTACTCCGGAAAGGCAGTACGAGTACTTACGAATGCCTTTTGGGTTGCTTAACGCGCCTTCTAATTTTCAACGATTTTTGCATCTGATTTTTTGAGATTTAATAAATGAAAGAAAAATGTTGCTTTACTTAGATGACTTTCTAATAGCTACAGAAACTTTAGAAGAGAACTGGAATGTGTTGAGCTTAGACCTAATGGCTAAACACGAGTTATTTTTGCGCTTAGACAAATGCGTTCTTGGAGTTTTAGAAATTGATTATTTGGTTTACCTGGTTAGTGGTTAGGGGATATAACCTAGTCAAGAACACATAAGAGCAATATTAAACTATCCCGTTCCTAAAAGAAGTAAACAAATGCAACAGTTTTTAGGGCTTGTGGGATTTTTTAGAAGGTTTATTTCGAATTTCTCTTTGATATCGAAACCACTGTATGATCTTTTGAAGAAAAAAGCTGAGTTTACTTTCGGGGGAAAAGAGATGCGAGCTTTTGATATTACATTCTCATCATTTATGATTGAGAAAGTATTAGAATTGTCGGAAATTTGACATCACACTTTTTCAACGGATCTCCACGTTTCGAAACCCCCTGAATCCGAAAATCAGGTTTTCACGATGGCGTCTGTCTGTCTGTCTGTCCGTCCTGCCGTCCGGCCGTCCGGCCGTAAACACGATAACTCTCGAAAAAATGAACGAATCAAATCCATCTTTGGCACACTTTTTTCAGGTCCTAAAAGAAAGGACGAGTTCGTTAACCAGCCATTTTTGATAAAAATTCAAAAAGTGAGCGCATTTTGAAAATTTTTGAGACCACTTTTTTCTGAATTTGAAAATTCTATGTACGGATATTAATAGCATTGAAAAGAACAAACAATTTATCCTAATGACTTTTTTCAATAAAAAGAAAATTCTCAGAGTTATAGCGTTTTCAACATTTTTTTAATCAACTGAAAATCAAAATTTGAAGCCGAAAAACGCACGATATGAAAAAAAGTCAAAAGAAGAAACACATTTCTTTTTGAAAGCCCTATAAGATTATCATAACCAATTTTTGGATTTTCTTCAAAAATCGAAGATTCAAATTTTGATTGCACAAAAAATAGTGTAAAATAAAAAATTCCATTTTGTGGACAAACTGTGTAGGATACAAAAAAAGATGAATCAACAAAAATGGTTATCCCAAAAAAGATCTACAATTTCGTTAAGAATCACTTCTTGATAGGACGCGTAATTTTGTTTTATTCGTGAAAAATAACATTGAAAAAAGTAAAATAAAAAAAATGTGTGGAAAAACGACGAAAGTTACGAGAAAAAAAATCCAACAAAACCTGTTTACAAATGTCTGTCGGAAATCGAGCACGCCGCGCGAGTGTCACGATGATAATGTGTACCTCAAAGCCTACAGAGCTTTGAGAAACTTAATCTTTGACTATACTTAATTAAGTAGACAATTCAGAATATGAAGACGCATATAAATACGGCCATCTAAAAGAGATCTTTTTGATAAAGTTTCAAGCATTCCAAATGCAAAGAATAAATATCCGAGCGCGAAGCGCGAGGTAACCTATATCAAGCGCGAGATTCAAACGTCGCGCGCCCTAGGCGCGCTCAAACTTGCGAGCCGCGCGTGTAGCGCGCGATGAGAATGTGCCCGCAAAGCGAGCAGATTTTTTTAATAAAACGAATGGATACCGAACCAGTTTTAGCTTTTTATTCTCCATTGGCTTATACTGAGCTACATACAAATGCCAGTTCTCTTGGGTTCAGGGCTATCCTCTTACAAAAACAGAAAGATGGGCAATTACACCCAGTGTTCTTTTTTAGTAAACGTACAACAGATTATGAGAACAAATATTATAGCTACGAACTTGAAATTTTGGCAATCGTCTATGCGCTAGAACGCTTTAGAGTTTATCTTCTGGGAATCCCTTTTATAATCAGAACCGATTGTAATGCGATCACACTAGCTTTGAACAAAAAAGAAATTAATTCAAGAATTAATCGCTGGGCTATGCAACTACAACCTTACAAGTACAAAATAGAGCATAGAATTTCGGAACGTATGAAACATGTAGACGCTTTAAGCAGAGAAGTTTTTGTAATCGAACCACTTACTTTTGAACAAGAGCTTATGTTTAAGCAATTATCTGATCCCGAGCTTAAAGAGATTCGAGAAAACCTTGAACATGGAGAAAGTGATAAATATAAACTGCGTAATGGTTTGATTTTCTGAAAATATAATGACTCATCACTTTTCTATGTGCCTTTAAGTATGGTTCCGAGCGTTATCAGATCTTGTCACGATGACATAGGTCACGTCGGGATCAACAAAACAGTTGAACTTATTTTGAGAGCCTATTGGTTTAGAGACTTAAGGAAAAGGGTAAAAGAACATGTGCTAAACTGTTTAAAATGCTTAGTCTATAACGTGCATTCAGGTAAAAGCGAGGACGAGCTTCACATCTGTGATAGAGCCAAAAGACCTTTTGAAGCTGAATTTGTCGACCACTACGGACCTTTAAAAACTTCAAGTTCAGGTTATAAACATATTTTCCTAATTGTTGATGGATACACGCAATTTGTTGTTTTCTACCCTGTCGAAAGTATAAATACAAAAGAGGCCACTGCGTAACTTACGAGGGTAGTTCAATAAGTCCTTAGAATGAAGTATAAAAACAATTTTTTTGGGTAAATTTTTTTTTATTTTTCAACATAATCTCCTTGGAGCTCT
>NC_046665.1:111077516-111081288 GCF_010883055.1 Belonocnema kinseyi | reverse complement strand
TATCTAGTCGGGAGTGGTGCTGACTGAAAACAGATGATTTGGAGCGATTCGCGCGCCATATGTTGGTCATTCTAAGGACTTATTGAACTACCCTCGTACAAGTTATTTTCATCACTATGGTAAACCGCGAACGCTAGTCTCCGATAGAGGTACGTGTTTTACCTCCGAAGAATTTGTAGAATTTGTTACCGAACGAGATATCAAACACATTAAAATAGCAGCAGGAGCTCTTCGTGCGAATGGTCAAGCCGAACGCGTGTTCAGGTTTTTACGATCTACGTTAGCTAAAATAACCGGAGCTTTGGATTGGGAAAAACGGTTAGTAGATGCCCAATTTGTGATAAATAACACTATTAACCGAGCGATAGGATGCTCTCCTGCTAGATTACTCTTTGGAACAGACCAGATAGGATTTCCTGATGAGGAATTTAGGAACTTATTGTCTGACATTGAAAATCCAGAAAATCCTAACGAGCTCAGAGAAAAATTACGCGACAAAGCTAATTTAATTTGTGATAAACTGCGTCTTAGAAATACAAAAGCGTTTGATGAAAAACATAAGAAACTGACGAAATATGAATGCGGTGATTTAATTGTAATTCCGAATATTGTAACTGAACCTGGTGTGAACCGCAAACTTTTGCCGAAAAAAGGGCCCATAGGAAGTTAAAAAGGTCCTGCGAAACGACAGATATTTGATTGGTGATGTCGAAGGCTTCCAAATCATCCAAAAACCGTTTTCCAGCGTATACAGTTCCGACCGAATGGAACCATGGGATGGTCAAACCTTATCTTTGTTTGAGTGCATTTAATGAATGATCATGTGAATGATCGGGTCGATTATTCCGTCAGGATGGCCGAACTGTAGACAACCTTATTATATTTACGATAGGTAACTGTGGCCTGTACACGGGTTATTGTATTTTAATTATTCGCACCCTCGTTAAGTGACACCTATTTGAAATCTCCGAATATGAACTGGTACGAGACAAAAGAGTAGCAGTTTGTACTCGACCATCAATGAATAAACATCTTTTGATACCGCCACTCGAGTTTAGTTGATTCCGCTCGCCTGCCCCTTTGTAGATGCTACAAATTTGATATGTTTTTTAAAACAAATTTAATAAACAAATGCATTATTGGAGAATCTGTCGACGGAAAAATTCTTTTTTGTTTCGATATCAGACTTGTAATTGGGATCTTCATAATAAATTCGGCAACCTTCATGATGAGTTGACAAATTTTATGATTTTTCAAAATAAAATTTAATAAACATATTCATTATTCGGGCATCTGTAGACGGACAAATTCGTTTTTTTCGATTTCAGTCTTTTTAATTGGAAAGTTCATGATGATTTTAGCGAAATTCATAATTAGTAGATTAATTTTATTATGTTTCTCAACAAATTTAATAAACAAATGCATTATTCGAGCATCTGTTGATGGACATTTTTTTTTATATCCTAATTAAAAATGTTGACATAGAAAAAAAAACGAATTTTTCGGTCGATAAATGCCTGATTAATGCATTTCTTCATCAACTTTGTTTAAAGAAATAATAAAATTTATCAACTTATTATGAATGTTAGTTAAATTCCCGTCAAGTTCTTATATGAAAAGACTGGCATTTAAAAAACCGAATTTTTCTTCCGACAAATGCCCGAATAATGCATTTGCTTATTACATTTGTTTAAAAGACCATAAGATTAATAAAAAAATTATAAATTTTGTGGCAAATATCATAAAGTTTCGAATTTTAAAAAATCTACATCGAAAAAAACGAATTTTTCTGTCGAAAATGCCTGATTATCGCATTTGTTCATAAAGTTTTTTATAATATAAAGAATTATAATCTTGAGAGAAATTATTTGAATATCATATAATTTCCATTCAAATGTCAAATAGATAAAATGGCAATTGTTTCATCTTATTTGTTTATGTATAAAAAATTGAAAACCTTATTGAAAAATCAGGCTCGAAAACTATCTTGGAAATCTAAACAGCTTTTTTTTTAATTTTTGTTGTTCAAATCTTTCAATATTTGTCGACTGTACGTTATTTTAAACCAAAAATGTCATTTTTTTCCCCTCTGTGAGCCGGGAATATGAAAATGAAATCATATGAACTCCCATCTAACACACCGCTCCTGAAGTTTGCTTGAGCTTCTCAGCATAAAACACTAACCAGCTATGACTTTTGTTGAAACTAGCCCCCCCCCCCCCCCCCCCCCCCCCCCCCCCCCCGCCCTTAAACCCTCGTTAATGGAAGTTTTGTCGTTTACTGAGATAGGGATTTAATTTAGAAGTAAAAAAAAGGTGAGGCTGATGTGTAGACCGTATATGCTACGTTTAAATCTTAAAATAAAATTAGAAATCAATAAATTCAGTTTTTGAAAAGCCGGAAGAAGTTGCAGTAAAATGTTTAATAAAATTTTTTTTAAGGTGAGATGAGAATGTATTCGTTAAAGCCAAAGGAGCTTTAACAAAAAAGAAGTCACTATCACCAAATTACTCTTGTCGACGTTTTGACCTTTACATTTAAAAAATCTGTGCACAAGTGTAAGGAATATACAAAGACTGAGCGCGAGATAATTATATTATAAGCGCGAAGCGCGAGAACCAACAGTTGCGATTTTTTTAGCGAAAATCGCCTTTTTGTCTTCAAAATAATGTAAAAAATAAAAATAAATAAAATCTTCCTGACTACCTGCGGAAACATATCACCTTCAAAATGCATTTTTGCTTTTTTGTTTCAGATGACCCAGTGCTGAGTTACAATGTTCACGGCGCAACCATTTTTTTCTAGTCGTTTCGGGAGATTCGATGTCACGTGGTCATTTTTTTTTAAATTTTTAAAGAAAATTGATTTAAAAATAGTTAAAATGTAGTAATAAAATATACAGTTCAAATTATAAACCCAGCATTATTCATATCTCCAAAAAAAATTCTTAAAAATATGCGTTTTTTTGGTCCATAAAACCCCCCCCCCCCCCCCTCCCCTCCAAACGTAAAAAATTGTTATGTACAAAATTTAAGTTTTTCCATACTTTGAGTGGAAAAATTATTAATAACAAAATAGAGGAAACAAAAGTTCGGAGAGTACAGTACGTTTGTTTATAGATTTTAATAGCTTATAGCACCTGGCATTCAGCATCTGGCACATCATTTTTATTCACTTCTACATTAAAACTAGGTACGACAGTGTACATTTTACCAAAAATATGATCGAAATTTTTAAATGCCCGCTAAGTGTCATGGCGGCGCCTAAGCTTCCACTCTTAAATAAAAAGGACTAATGAGCTACTGCGCTTGCGTTAGAGCTGAGCGCTGATTGACCATACTTAGCGCGCGATTCAAAATTAAATTTTTAAAAATAGTTCCTGTAATTTATATAAATAATTATTCAAATATGCACAAGAATGTATACAAATTGTGTAACTTTTGATTTCAGACAAAAAAAATTTATAACACATATATGATAAATAATAATTTATTTTCATTGAACTCCAAAAACTGACTTATAGGTCACAAAACATTTTGTAATAGATACAGTTTTTTGAAATACCATATAATTTTTTATCACCTTAATATATAGAAGTTAATTGCAGAATAGAATAATGATAATATTTACATTTTTCTAAAAAAAATATCAGCTCAGAATGTTGTTCTTTTCAATTAAAAACTTATAAATAATTATTTCAATCACTTTTCCAAGAAATTTCTTTTTAAATTAAATGTTTTGTAAAATATAAGTTGGTCTTTGGAATTCAATG
>NC_046665.1:111070968-111077416 GCF_010883055.1 Belonocnema kinseyi | reverse complement strand
ATATTTTTTTTGCCTGGAATCAAAAGTTAGGCAATTAGTACATATCATTGTGCATATTTTAATAGTTATTTATTTCAATTACAGCAATTGTTTTATAAAGTCATTTTTAATTCCGAGCCAAGTGTTTCAAGAAATAAAAAATGAGACAGGTCAAGAAGAAATACTCATTTCTCTCGATCCTTTTTTAACCAATGACATAAGTTTAGTTTTTGGAACTTATTATAGGATCGCTAGTGAGGCGCCGCCACACTAGGTCAGATAATAAACGTACCCATCTCTGTTCTTAACTGAATATATACTTTGTTTAAATAATATTCAAATACTCTTTGTGGAAAATTATTTCTATTCGAAAAATGCCTTAAAAATAACTATATGTGAATAATAAAGTAGAGTTTAAAATGCTTCTATGAACTAACTTCGAAAGCAAACCAAACTAAATGACGCGGGAATTTGCAAGATGAGTTTCAAAACACCTCCCGTTCCGAAAGATGTTCAAGTAAGTCTAGAAATACGTTAAATTTGCACAAATTACCACACAAAAAATTATAAAGCAACCTTCATTCATCAATTTCGCTCAAAATTATACTTTAAATAGTTTCAAAAACATTGATACCGGCAAAGAGGAGTTAATTAATTTTGAGGTTAGGATTCGAACTATTTCACAATTTCGATCCTAAATTGTCGGGGTTTTTTTATACTTCCTGAATTCCTGAATAATTGTTCATATATTTCTGTTTTATAATTTCAAACACTTATAAAGAATTTTTAATTGCAAAGACTAGAAACTGTAAACTCTAATTTAAAGTTTGAGGTTATGGAAAATTTAACTCTTAATGTTTAATTTTAGGAATTAATAATAGTATAATTTACATTTGTCTTTTATTCACTAAGAAATTCATAGTGTAGGAATTTACCCTGACGAAAAAATGTTATAAAAAATTCAATTTTTCGGTTTTTCAACAACTTTAAGGGAATTCAACGGTTTTCACGAGATTAAGAAATATTTCCAAGAATTTTTAAGCTTTTCAAAGGATTTTACGCATTCTAAAAGATTTAAAGCTGTTTTAACCGATTTCAGAGAATTCCAAAACTTTCAAGGAATGTCAAAAAATGTGTAGTGTTTCCAAACATTTTATTTCCGATTTTGAGCAATTTCGAGAAAACTTTAGAAAATAAATGCAATTTCAAGGAATTTATAAGGTTTTTCAATATTTCCACTTCTTTTAATCGATTTTTAAAATTTGCAATCAATTTCTACTTATTTTAACGGATATGAAGGATTTAAAATATTGTTAAAGGTCTTTAAAGATTTTAAGTTATTTCGAATATTAATATGAGTTAAATCGTTGATTTTGCAATAAAAAAAGATTTTTCAGCCTAGAATAAATACAAATTTTAGGCAAATTATAGTTTAAATTTTCGAATCTATTTTTTAATTTTCTCTGTTTATTTGTCATAAGATTATATCAATCTAATTTTCTTAGGTTCTAAGAAAAAATTGAAAAAGATTTTTAAAGATTTCAGATGTTGAAAAAGTATCTAGATAATTGCAGAGAATTTTTTTCTAAATTCCTAAAATTGTTTAAAAATATTCTGGATCCATTTTTGACAATTATGAAAATCTTTTGTGATGTTATATAATTTTCTCTAAATAGTCGCTAAAAATTGATTTTTAAAAATAATAAAGACCTATTTTAAATATTTCCAGGAAGAAGTTAAAAATTTTATTTCGTAATCCTCAAAAATCTATATTTTTAAAAGTTTTTTTGAAGATTCTGCAAAATAAGAAAAAAGGCTTCAAATTTTTCAGAATTTTATTTGATTATTTTGGAAATTTTGTAGAATATTTTGAAATATTTTTAAATATTTTCTTAAACTAAATGTTATAAAGCAAAAAATTATTTTAAATTTACCAAGAAATCTTAAGACATTTTTTTTTTATTTTTCGAAAACTTTGAATATTCTTAAAAAGCTTATAAAATTTTCGAATCATTTTAAAACTTCTAAATATCTTTAAAAAGTATTCGAATTTTTTCTAAAATATTGTTGCATTTATTAAAAAAGAATCATTTACAATTTTTTAATTTTGTTTTAGAAATTAATTTTTATAATTAAAATTCTTCGATTTGGAAAATTGCAATTTACAAAATTGTTTAAAATTCAAAAGTCGAAAATAACAGTTCCTTCATAGTTTGTCTTCTTTTTACATTAATTCCTTCTATATTCTTTAAATATTTATTCCAATTTTGATTATTATATAATCGTTTTCTATATAATTTTTTATATTAATTTTTAATTAAATTCATTATTTATTTACTATCATTAATTTATATTTTTTTCTATAGATTTTTTTATGTGCTTTTCCTATAATATTTTTTATAATATTTTTACCTACCAGAATAATAATACTAAGTTTTGGTATTTTTTAAGGAAATGAAATATTTGTTATTCTTTTGAAACCTTTTAATATTCTTAAAAAGTTTCTAAATTTTTTGTTTGAAATTTTCCAAAATCTAGATCTTGTTTTAAATAAAATTATTTTTGTAACATTTTAGAAATTCGAAATATCTCTCAAACTTATTCGAACTTTTTCTAAAATATTGTTGCATTTATTAGAAAAGAATTATTTACAATAAACATTTTTTTTAGAAATAAAATTTTAGATTTAAAATTCTTCAATTTGGAAATTGCGGCTTACAAAATTCAAAAATATAAAATAAATCGTTGCTTTTTAGTTTGTTTACTGCTCACATTAATTCCTTAATTATTTTTTAAATATTTATTCCAATGCTGATTACCATAATAATCGTTTTCTATATAATTTTTTATGTAAACAAGGGTGGCCGCTGAACCGGGAAGCCGGGAATTTTTTGAGACCGGGAAAAACCGGGAAATGACAGTGCTTTTTTTAACGGGAATTTTACAAATTTGTAGAAGAAAAATCTGTCCACGTTCGATTTCAACAATTTTTAAATAATTAGTTGAATTGTTATGTTTTTTATTTATGCTATTATTTAGCTTACAATGCATATTTTAAATAAAATTTTACTTTACAAATTTTCCATTTAAAATTTTTATTTTTCAACTTACATTTTTAATTTAAAGACTTTTTAAATACGTTTGATTGAAAGTTTATAAACTATTGTCAACTTAAAAATAACTTCATAATAATATATGCTTAATTAAAGGATTTTATTAAATTAAAAACATTGTTTCAGTCAAAAATATTCAATTTTTAACGCATTTAATTTGAAATTTTTAATTAAAAAAAAAAGATTAATTTCTGATTATTTAGCAATATTTGATTTTTTATTTAAGACAAGTATATTGAAACCAAATATTTAAAAGTAAAGAATCTTTAACTGAATTGTTTGACATAGAAAACCTGGAATCTTTAAAATTTCGAAAAATGCTTAATTTGTAAGTGAAATTTTTTAATTTTGATGTATCATTTACAAATGAAGATTTGTAGAAAAAATTTGAGTAATTTTAAGAGATACCTTTTTTGAAAATTTTGTTTAAATCTTTGAAAAACTTTTTAAATATTCTCTTAAGATAATTTTTCAAAATGAAAAATTATTTTCACTTTTCCTAGGAATCTTAAGAAAATGTTTTTATTCTTTAGAAGTCTTTCACAATTCTTGAAAAGAATCTAATTTTTTGTTTAAAATCTGCGAAAATCTACATTTTGTTTTATATTAGGCTATCATTTCAAGTTTTACAGAACGTTTTAATCTTTTCAAAACTTCTCAAATCTTTTCTAAATTGTGAAGAAATTTTCTAAAATTTGCAGGATTTTCTGACAATTGTAGAAAAAATGTAATTAATTTTGACAGATATTTAGAAGTTCTGAAAAAATTTCCAAAATAATTTTAAATTTAAAACAAATTTAAAACAACTTCTAGATTTCTCAAGATTTTGAAATAAAATTTGGAAGCTTTCCAAGGATGTTTGAACTATTTAAAAAGAAAATAATTGAATTTCTAATTTAAAAAGTTCAGTTAACATTTTTTCAATTTTTGATGTTTCTAGCTTAAAATTCCATAAAATTATATAATTGATTTTTTAAATTTAGAGTATTGAAAATGATAACGTGGATTTATATTTTTTTATATTGAAAAATGTTAGAACCTTTAATTTTATACGCGTAAATTATTGAGCATTTGAATACAAAGTTTTTTTTATTAAAAACTTTTAAATTTCAATTTTAAATGTTCCAAAATTTAACAGTTTCACTTTAAGTGCTTTCATTTAAAGCTCAGTTTTTATTACCTCAAGTGAAAATTTTTTTAGCTTTAGTGTTCCATTTTTTAAAATTTCATTGACCGTGAAAAATGTTTGCGAATCGGGAAAAAAACCGGAAATTTATTTCGTCGATTAAAACGGCCACCCTGGAATTTTAAAATGCAATTTTAAAGGCTTAAACAATTAAAAATTAGAAGCGTTTAAAATCGAAGATTTTTGATAAAAAGCATTTTTAATTGAGCAACTGTGAATATAAATTAATTTGTGATTTTTTAAATTGAATTGTGCTTTAAGATTTGAAAAGTAAATAATAGTTTATTGTACAAGACAAGGAAAATTAAAAAAATTAAATGAATTCCGAGCCGGAACACGGCATTTGTTTAAAGAATGAATTCTAATTCTAAGTTAAAACGCGACATTTTCGAAAATTTACAGAAAAATTGTAATTCTTAGTTGAAATGGAGAATTTTCGAAAAGTATTAAAATTCCGGATTTGAACAAGGAATTTTTAATTTTTGACCAAAATTTAGTTGGAACTGGAATTTATCCAGGAGAATAACAATTCTAAATGGAAAATTTAGTTTTTTAAAGAAAATTATAATTCTGAGTTGAAACGAGGTATTCTCGAACAAACTTTAAATTATGAATTGGAACAGGGAATTGTACTAAAAATTTCTAATTCTTAATTGAAATAGAGAATTTTCGAAAAGAATTAAAATTCTTGACTTCAACTCGAAATGTTTAATTTTCAAAAAGTTAAAATTTTTGATGTTTCTAGCTTAAAATTCCTTAAAATTATATAATTTTGAAAATTTTAAAGTTTATTAATTAATTTTTCAATTTAGAGAATTTATTGCAAATGATAACGTGGATTTATATTTTTTTATACCGAAAAATGTTAATAACTTCAATTTTATACGCAAAAATTATTGAGCATTTGAATACAAAATTTTTGTATTAAAAACTTTTAAATTTCAATTTTAAAAGTTCAAAATTTCACAGTTTCACTTTAAGTGCTTTCATTTAAAGCTCAGTTTTTATTACCTCAAGTGGAAATTTTTTTAGCTTTAGTGTTCCATTTTTTTTTAAATTTCATTCACCGGGAAAATTGTTTGAGAACCGGGAAATGACCGGGAATTTATTTCGTCGATTAAAACGGCCACCCTGTAAACTATTAATTTTAATTTAGATTTATCATTTATAAAAAAAAATTTCTATATAATTTTTTCATTATGCGCTCTTCCTATTAATTTTTTTCATATTATTTTCAACCCACGCGAATAATACCAATTTTTGGTATTTTTTAAGGAACTTGTGTTCAAGCAATCGAGCATTCATCAAATATCAGAAAATTTCACGTCCGTTCCCACAAGTTGTAATCTCGTAGCCGCAGATGGAAAACGTGGATTATTATACGTTGGTCATAAAAATAAAATCACCGTTCTGAAGCTTGGAAATGAAGCAAACATCGAGTGGAAAATAGATTTGCAGTTGCCAGACATCATTTCAAGATTATCTCTGAGTTGTGATTTTTCGTATTTAGCTGTGACTCTTTCTGCTCCTGCAGTTCTCATTTATTCTGCTGCTGCCTTATCCAAAAATGTAAGTATTTTCAGTTTAACAGAAGAAAAAAAAAACAGATTTTTTCAACTCTACAGCTGAGAAAATTCACAGATTAAAATGATTTAAAAACAGGGAAAATGTGGGAATTTGATTTAAAAAACTTTCAATTTATAAAATTTCAAATAAAAATATTGCATTTTTAACCAAATTTTGGCAAATAGTTGAATTTTCAAAAAAATAGTTTAATTTCTAACTAAAAAAGAATAATTTTCCACTACAGAGATGATTTTCCAACTAAAAAGTTGAATCTTCAACCAAAATCTATGATAATGTTTAATTTTCTATCCAAAAGACAAATTTTCAAGAAAATACATGAATTTTCAAACGAAAGAAAAAAAGTAGATGAATTTTTAACCGGAAAAGGTGAATTTTAACAAAGCAGTTGAATTTTTTTATCAAAAAATATTATTATTTAAGAAATTGTTGAGTTTTCAACAGAAAATGAAATAATTAATCTTTTAGCAGAAAGAAACTATTTTAGTATGTATTTAATCTCTCCCTTTTACGGGTTTGAGGGCCACCGCTCCCTGTACATATATTTACAATTCCATCCTTAGTCTAACTTAACTACTACTTATAT